>NW_028182209.1:0-25607 GCF_964339955.1 Pipistrellus hanaki | reverse complement strand
GGCACCCGCACCCTCTCCAGCGGGGACCCTGCCCCTCCTGGCCCCTCACCCTCTCTCCTCCGGGGTCAGGGCCGCTGGCTGGGTGGGGCCTGGGGGCTGCTCCAGGCCCCCCCTCGGCCCCACACCCCGTCTCCAGGACGACACGGAGGTGCCAGAACGCGGGTTCGGGAGGCACCCTGTCCTGCAGAGGCGAGTGGCCAGCAGCGTGTCCATCGGTCTCTTGTCCTCTGTCCTGACAGCCGCCCCGTAAGCCCAGCACCCAATGGAGCCCCAGGGCTGTAGCGGGACCTCTGGGGAGGAGGTGAGGGCAGAGAGGGGGTGACCTGGGGTCCCGCCGCCTGCAGGGCTGGGGCGCTGTGCACGTGGAGAAATGGGGCTCCGGGAGGACACGGATGTGCCCTGGTGGGGAGGAGCCTGTGGTTCCCTAGACTGCACCCCCCCGCGGGGTCTTCTGGGGGCAGCTCCTCCACAGCTGCCTGCCCCCCCACACCCAGTGCCTGGTCTGAGCCCTGGTATGTGTGCCCCCACCCCCCACCCCCCACCTCCCTGCGCTGGCACCCTTTCCTCTGAGCCCCATGAGCCCTCAGCTGGAGGCTCCAGCCTCTGCCAGATGCTGGCCCGGCCAGGGGCAGGAGGGCCACGTGGGCGTGGGGGGGGGCAGGAGGGCCACGTGGGCGGGGGGGGCAGGAGGGGCTGTGTGGCCCAGAGGGGGGGGGCAGGGCCGGGCACACGCTCCCAGGTGCCCGCAGCTAATCCCCGGCTCGGAGGAGCTGACATTTCCCGGCTGGTCCCCGCCCGGCGCATGACATTTATTCAGGGCTCAGGGCTCAGCCGCCGGCGTGTGTGCGGCTCCGGGCCAGACGGGGGCGGCTGAGCCGGGTTCCGGTGGTTTTTAATGAGCTCGTCCTGGCTGAGCCACTCCCTCCGTCCCCCCCCCACCCCAAGAGCGGAGCCCCAGTTCCCCGAAGAAGCAGGGGTGGCTGGTGACCCTCTTCTGTCCAGGCCTGGGTCCAAGGGACTGGGGGGCGGCTCCAACTGTTGGGGGGCTGGTCTGCCTGGGGGCTCCCCGAGGATGTCAGAGCCGATGTCCAGCGCGGTCCCCATGAAACTCAGCCTCTGCAATCACCACCCCCCAGCCGGGGTCAGGGCTGGAGGGGCGGGGCCAGGACCTGCGAGGGGGCGGCCAGACAGGGTTTGGGGGGTTCTGGAACAGGAACCCCAATGAACCCCCCAGGAGGATCTCATTCCTTCGGCTCCAGCCCCTCTGGCCTCCTGACCCCCGAGGGCTGGGCCCAGTGCCCCCTGGGGTGCCCCAGTGCCCGATGGGACCTGCCCAGGACGGCGGTCCCGGGTTCGGGCGGGAGCCGGGCACCCTGGCGGGCGGGGGCGGGGCGGGAGGCTGCCACCTCCGGAACACAGCCCGCTGATCCGATTACCCCGCCCGGGCGCGCAGCCTGGGGCTCCGGCGGAGGGAGCCTGCAGCTGGCCCGGGCCTGCTGTTTATCTGCTCCATTAGCGGTGGCCGCTCAGGGTTCCATTAATGACGCGTCATCTCCATCAGCAGCCGAGCGAGCGAGGCGAGAGGCCGGGGGTGAGGCACAGGCGGCTGCCGCAGGAGCGCCGGAGCCACCAGCACCCCTCACCAGGGAGCACATGCTCCAGGGGTGTCCTTCCCCCCGCTCCCATGTTCCTATCACTGTCTGCGTCCCCGTAACTCAGCCCGCCTTCCAGGCGCAGGGCCCAGCCGGGGGCTCGGGGCTGAGCGTCGGCCAGGAACCAGGAGGTCCCGTTTGATTCCCGGTCGGGGCACAGGCCCGGGTCTGGGGCTCCATTCCCAGTGGGGGGTGTGCAGGAGGCAGCCGGTCCACAATCCTTTGTCTCTCCCTTCGTCTCCGAAATTGATAAAATAAAAAATAGTCTGCTCAGAATTCTTAAAAAAATAATAATAATAATAAAACCAGTAAAAACATATTTAAAGAGCCCTAGCCAGTTTGGCTCAGTGGATAGAGCGTCAGCCTGAAGACTCAAGGGTCCCGGGTTCGATTCCGGTCAAGGGCATGTACCTTGGTTGTGGGCACATTCCCAGTGGGGGGTGTGCAGGAGGCAGCTGGTCTTTGATATTTCTAACTCTCTCTCCCTCTCCCTCTCTCTGTAAAAAATTAATTAAATATATATATATTTTTAAAAACATATTTAAAGAAAGGTCCCCAGTGTGGCTCAGTGGATAAAGTGTCGTCCTGTGGACTGAAAGGTCCCAGGTTCGATTCCGGTCAAGGGCATGGACCTTGATTGCAGGCACATTCCCAGTGGGGGGTGTGCAGGAGGCAGCTGGTCTTTGATATTTCTAACTCTCTCTCCCTCTCCCTTCCTCTCTGTAAGCAATGAATAAAACATATTTAGAAGAAGAAGGAGGAGGAGGAGGAGGAGGAGGAGGAGGAGGAGGAGGAGGAGGAGAAGGAGAAGAAGGAGAAGGAGGAGGAGGAGGAGGAGGAGGAGGAGGAGGAGGAGGAGAAGGAGAAGGAGGAGAAGAAGAAGGAGAAGGAGAAGGAGGAGGAGGAGGAGAAGAAGGAGGAGGAGGAGGAGGAGGAAGAGGAGGAGAAGGAGGAGGAGGAGGAGAAGAAGGAGGAGGAGAAGGAGAAGGAGAGGAGGAGGAGGAGGAGGAGGAGGAGGAGGAGGAGGAGGAGGAGAAGGAGGAGGAGGAGAAGGAGGAGGAGAAGGAGGAGGAGGAGGAGGAGGAGGAGGAGGGGGAGAATGAGAAGAAGGAGGAGGAGGAGAAGGAGGAGGAGGAGGAGGAGGAGGAGGAGGAGGAGGAGGAGGAGAAGGAGGAGGAGGAGAAGGAGGAGGAGAAGGAGGAGGAGGAGGAGGAGGAGGAGGGGGAGAATGAGAAGAAGGAGGAGGAGGAGAAGGAGGAGGAGGGGAGGAGGAGGAGGAGGAGCAGGAGGAGGAGGAGAAGGAGAAGAAGGAGGAGGAGGAGAAGGAGGAGGAGGAGGAGGAAGAGGAGGAGGAGGAGGAGAAGAAGAAGAGGAAATGGAGGGTGGGGAGGGAGGGGGCGCCGGTCTCCCCAGGGCCCCGCGTCGGCAGAACCAGCGCAGCCAACGGGCCGGGGAAGCGTTCCTTCCCTCGGTCTGTCCACAGTCATGGAGCGGGGCCTGCGGAGCCAGCGCGCTGGTGTCTCTACACACTCACACACACACACGCACACGCTCGACACACACACACTCACACACACGCACGCATGCTCGCTCGAGACACACACACACACACACTCACACACACTCACACACACCACGCTCGCTCGAGACACACACACACACACACACTCACACACACTCACACACACACACACACTCACACACACGCACGCTCGCTCGAGACACACACACACACACATATGCACGCTCGAGACACACACACGCACGAACGCACGCACACGCTCGAGACACACACACGCTCGAGACACACACACTCACGCACACACACGCTCGAGACACACACTCACACACACTCGCTCGAGACACACACACGCACACACACTCACGTACACTCGAGACACACACTCACACACACTCGCTCGAGACACACACACGCACACACACTCACGTACACTCGAGACACACACACGCACGCACGCACACTCGAGACACACACACGCACACACACACGCACACACACGGGAGTACCTGCAGGAACATGGAACCCTGCACCCCCATGGAGGCCAGCAGTGGGGGGCCTGGGGGACTTGGGGGGCGGGGGCTGTGTGCACAGGGGCTGGGTTGGGGGAGGGACCTGCCTGGAGAGGCCCGGGGCTGGGGCCACAGCAGGAGAGGGGCCACGGCCGTGTCCCTCAGTCCTGTGTGCCCTAAGTGCCCTGGGCACTCGGTGGGCACACCACCCCCTGTGGGAGGGGGACCCAGTCTGGGGCTTCGTGCTCGTTATTAAAGGACCAGGGTTTTGTTTTTGTTTTAAGTTTACACGGAGTGGCCAGATTGTGATGACCTCTGGCCACTCAGTATAGACTGACCAGAGGTGGGATTTTAAAATACGGTTTTTCCATGTAGAAGAACTGCGTTGTGGGTAGTTAGAAAGAAGCAGAGGACTTACTAGCCATAGTCGGGGTTCACTATCTCCTGGTCCTTTGACATCTCAAGGTTTGTAAGCTTTCCTTATACCAGAGGTCGGCAAACCGCGGCTCCCGAGCCACAGGCGGCTCTTTTGCCCCTTAAGGTTTTTTTCTTTTCTTTTCTTTTTTATATATATATATATATATATATATATATATATATATATATTTTTTTTTTAATATATATATATATATATTACTGATTTTTTACAGAGAGGAAGGGAGAGGGATAGTGAGTTAGAAACATCGATGAGAGAGAAACATCGACCAGCCACCTCCTGCACACCCCTCACTGCGGATGTGCCCGCAACCAACGTACATGCCCCCGACCGGAATTGAACCCGGGACCCTTCTGTCTGCAGGCCGACGCTCCATCCACTGAGCCGCACCGGTCTCAGCTGGCCCCTTGAGTTTTTAGCAAAGGCCAGCTCAGGAGCACCCTAATTAAGTTAATAACAATGGACCTACCTATATAGTTTAAGTTTTAAAAATTTGGCTCTCAATAGAAATTTCGATCATTGTCCTGTCAGTATTTGGCTCTGTGGACTAACGAGTGTGCTGACCACTGCCCCATGCATAAGTACCCCGAGTGGCCAGATTATTATGCGTTCAGAGACCATGATAACTTGGCCACTCGGTGTATATGAAGTCGATATATACTGAATTCTGAGAGGCAGGGAGAGGGGGAGAGAGAGAAACATCAGTGATGAGGGGGAGTGAGGATCGGCTGCCTCCCGTGTGCCCCCACTGGAGATCCAGCCTGCAACCTGGGCCTGTGTCCCGACCAGGAATCAAACTGTGACCTCCAGCCCCTGAGCCCCTGAGCCCTGGCACGAACCAGCTTCGGCGGAAGAAATACCCACAGCGTTTCCTGATTATAAAAGCAATCCCTGCTCGTTAGCACCACGGAAGTTACCGGAACCGTGGAGGAGGAGTTCAGGTCCCTCTCACGCCTCTCCCCACCGCCACGCGCAGGGCGGCTGGCACCGCTGAGCGCCCAGGGGCCCAGGGGCCCGGCGCCCGCCGGCTGCTCAGGCCGCCCGGCTGCCCGCCCGTGGAGGCAGCAGCAGTGCCAGGCGGGAGGGAGCCTCTAGGGGCGGGCCCCGCTCGAGGTGGCGGCTGTGTGGGGATGGGACCAAGCAGGTGTGTTTGGGGCCGGACGCTCCTGTGTTTCTGCGTGTTGGAGGCCGGAGGTGGCGGGGCCTGGACGTGTGGGCGGAGGGGTGTGCAGTGGAGGCCGGGACGCTCTGGCCAGCGGTCAGCAGAGCAGCTTCCGGGCTCACGGGGGGTGGGGGGGGTCGGGGGGTCGGGGTGCCCTGCCCAGGAGGCTGGGGCCATCCCCACTGGCTGCAGGCCTGCCCAGCCCCCAGGCCGCCAGGGCCCTCCCTGCCCACAGAGTGGGGACCTGGGCAGTTTCCTCAGGGGATTAGCCCTGGGCCCTGGACCAGACAGCGCTGCAGGGGGTGCAGGGCCCGGGTGGGGGGCGCAGGGGTGGCAGGGCCCACAGGCCTCCTGCTCGGGACGGGGCGGGGGGTGTGATGGTCCCCCCTCCCTCCGAGGACAAGCTGGGTCCGGCTCCCCCTGGCCTCGCAGTGGGGCGAGGGGCGGGGATGGGCTCCGGCAGGCCCGGATTGGGGGTCTCTGCTTGGACCCCCCGGTGGGCCTCGGTGTGGGCTGGGTATAAGGAGCTGCCAGGTGCCCTCCTCCGGCTCACAGGGCCGCCCCCTCCGACCTCAGCAGCGCACGGTGCTCTGAGGCACGTCCCCGGCTGCCCCAGCTCCAGCCGCTCCGCCTCCCAGCGCCCGGGCCCTGCTTCGTGTCATCCTGACAGCCACACGCTCCGCACCACGGGCCTGGGGAGGGCGGCGGGGAGGGCGGCCGAGGTGACTCAGGGGGGTCATGCAGGCGGGCGGGGGCCGGGGGCCTGTGGGGCAGCAGGGGCTCAGGCCAGGCCAGCTCTCCGGGACAAAGGGGGGCAGGCAGGGAGGGGTGTAGGGGGTCGTGCCCCAGACCCCCAGGCTCTGACTCACACTGGCCCAACTCCAGGGGGCGCTGTGAGCTTTGGACAGAGCTGCAGCCAGCCCAGCACCCACACGGGCCCGGCTGAGACAGAGGGCATGCCCCTGCCTCCCGCCCCTGCCACCCGCCCCTGCCACCGGCCACCACCCTCTGGCTCCCAGCCGGTGTTCCTCCCCTGGACACACAGCCACCCACCCCGGCTCTGGGAACCTGGCCCCCAGCCCAGGGCCCGGCATACCCAGTGCTCACGTGGCACAGCTGTGGTTGTGGACTATCTGCATGAGCATGTGCGTGCATGTGTGCCCATGTTAGCATGTGCGAGTCTGCACATGTGAGAGAGTGTGCATGTGTGCATGTGCCCGTGCACATGTGTGAGTATGCCTTGTGCATGTCTGTGAGTGCACGTGTGAGTGGATGTGCGTGTGTCTGTGTGCAAGTCTCTGTGTGTGCTCGCGTGGATGTGTGAGAGTTCATATGTGCATGTGCACATATGTGCCTTTGTGAGTGTGCACGGGTGAGAGTCTGTGCATGTGTCTGCGCACGTGCACGTGCACATGCACACGTGTGAGTGTGCCTGTGTGCATGTCTGTGAGTGCACGTGTGAGTGGGTGTGCGTGTGAGTGGGTGTGCGTGTCTCTGTGCGCACACATGCATGTGATAGTTCATATGTGCATGTGCACACACGTGCCTTTGTGAGTGTGCACGTGTGCATGTGTGAGGATACTTGTGTGTGAGGGTGCATTGTGTAAGCATGTGAGCATGCGTGTGCCCCTGTGGAGAGGGGGTGGAGCCTGCCCTGAGGAGGGAAGGCACAGCAGACGGGAGGGACCAGGTCCGGGTCCGAATGGCCCAGTCGGGTCTCAGACCCGCTCTTGGCCATCACGCTGTCATCGCTTCTCGGAAGTGCCCGGCTCCGGGTGGGGGGACAGGGACCTCTGACGGGAGCAGGCTGGGCACGAGGCTCTGCCTTCCGTGGTGGGGGGACCTGGGTGAGTGGAGCTGGGGGTGTCTCTGTGGGGTGCACAGGTGTGTAGGTGCTCACACTGGGGACGGGAGTGGAGGCGGGTCCTCGGGCCACTCAGCACCCCACTGGTTGCATCTTCAGCTTGCTCTTGCCGACCCCCAGCCCCTCAGCCACACCTAGGCCCCTTGCCCACCCTGAACCCACCTCTCCCCTCCCCCAGCACCCTCCCCAGCTGCCATGCTCCCCTGGGGCAGCCGCAAGCCCAGCTGGAATCCCCGCCCAAGTCCTGATCCTCTCTGCATTCCCTGTGAGTTGGCGCCACCACGTGGCCATCTGTAGCATTACACCCTCCCAGCCTGTGGTTTCAGGATCCACCCGCGGGGAGGCAGGGGCTCCTCAGGGCCCGAGGGGCGCCGGGGCATTGGGCTGAGCTACGGGCGATGCCGGGGGCCCCCACGTCCCTGCGCCCAGGGCTGCGTGAGGGGTTTGCAGCCTGGTTCTCCTGCCCTGCCCTGCGGTCCCTGGGCAGTTCTCCGGCCGGGGTCAGCAGCACGGTCACCCAGCCTCAGGCCTGCGGGAGGAGCCGTCCAGAGGCCTCTGAGGCTGGGAGCAGGACCCGGGTGGCCGGGCGGTGGGGGGCGGTGGGATGGGGGGGTGGAAGTTGGCTCCTCACTTCCCTGGGGCCCACCCAGCCCCCCACACTCACCAGCGCCAAGCGGTGACGCTCCTGCCTCCTGGCCAGAGGCAAGTGCCGGGGTGCCCAAGCCTGAACCCGGACTCAGACTCCTGCCCCCTCTCCCCCCCAGGCAGGCCCCGCTGGCCGGAGGGCTCTGACTGGCCGGAGCCTGAAGCCACGTCTGCTCTCCTGCAAACAGGCCCAACGGGCTCCTCTCTGCTTAGCCCCAAACCCTTCGCCGTGACAAACCGGGGGGTCGTCACCCAGCCCCCCGAGCCCTGGCAACCTGGGTCCTCTCCGCCGAGCTCGGAGGCTGCCGGCTGCCGACCCTGTGACCCTCCGGCCCGCCCCGAGCTTCCCGCACCGGTTCGGGGTGAGTGGATGAGACGAGGGGTCCCGCTCCACAGAGGCCACCCCTGCTCAGCGAACCCCTGAGGGGACTCCTAGAGCCTCAAGACCCTCAAGAGCAGGATCTCCACCTTCCTAAGGCCGCGCCCTTTCACACAGCTCCTCATGTGGTGGTGACCCCCAGCCACAAAAGTGTTCCCGTTGCTATTTCATCACTGTGATGCTGCTGCTGCTAATGAGTCGTTATGTCAATGTCTGTGTTTTCCGATGGTCTGAGGCTCCACAGCAGCGGCTCTCAGCCTGTGGGTCTCGACCTCCAGCAGGCCCCTCTGAAGACCAGCCCCTCAGGCCCCTCCTCCGAAGCTGGGGCTCCCCAGCCTCCTCCCAGGAGTGTCCCTGAGCGCCCCCTGCTCTGAGCTCTGCCCTGAGCACCACCAGGCTGAACAGGGGGCGGGTCTGAGAGCCACACACATGGGCAGGCGGGGGGCTGGGACACACATCCTCCTGACCCTGAACCCAGTCCCCTGGGCCACACCCACCCCCCAGACCCGCCTGCGTGTGTGGAGAGAGACCGAGGCCCTGGGCTCAGAGGAGGTGGGGGGGAGCGGGGGGATGAGGGGAGGCGGGGCTGAGCCAGCCATACCCGATGGGCCTGCAGGCGCCTCTGGAGGCTCCGGGCCCTGCCCCTGCACACAGGCCCGCGCCCCTGGGGTGCCCACACGGGGCAGGAGCTGGGGGGAGGGGTCACGGGGCCCAGCGTCCAGGCCGGGACATCCCCGGCCCCTCCCGCTCCGGCCCCCTGGGGGAGGCTTGCCATCCGGCTCCCGACCTGTTGGTCCTGTTTGGAGGGAAGGGCCACCAGGTTCTCGGGGCGCCCGGGGCTCGGGCGTTGTTCAGAGGAGCCGAAGCGTGCGGGAAGCGTGCAGGCTGCAGGCCCGGGCATGTGTGTGTGTGTATGTGTGTGTGTGTGTGTGTGTGTGTGTACACATGTGTGTGTGTGTGGGCACGTGACCACATGGAGCCCCTGGCGTGCACGTGGGTGTAAATGTGTGCTCAGCGGCTCAGGTGTGTGCCACGCATGTCCCCCGCCCCCACGCAGTGCACACACATTGTCCCTGATGGAACCCCCAGGCTGGAGGGGGGCGGGCAGCTGGCGGACTGACTGGTGCTCCCCAGGAACAGGGAGAGGTTGGGGGTTTGGGGGAGAGGGCCATGGCCCCCCTGGTTTCCATATTGAGCCTCAGGGTCCACCCCACGGCAGGTGTCTGGTGTCCCCGAGGCCCCGTCCCCCCAGAGGGTCTAGGGGTCCCCAGAAGTGGGGGGTCTCCCGCAGGGGGCAGAGGGCACAGGCCCCAGGCCAGGGGACCCACAGACACCAGCCCAGAGCGGGTGGGACCACTGCTCTGAGGGCCACACTCACGCTGTCACCTCGGGGTGGCCCCAGGCCTGCGCCAGCCTCGGGGTGTCAGGAGGTCCACGGGGAGCTGTGCACCCCATCCCGGAGGCCACGGGCAGTGCAGCGGGTGGGACCCCATGCCCTCCCCCCTCCGGCCCCTCGGCCACAGGGGCTCCAAACGCCCTCGGCCCGGCCCAGGGACTGCGTGATGTGAACTGTGCCGGCCCCTCACGGCCGCACACACCTGCACACGCCTGCACACGCCTGCAGTGTCTGGGATCCGGGCACCCAGAGGCCCCTGCCTCTCGGACTCAGAGATTTCACGGCAACACGAGGAGATAAGTCCGCTTTGATTGGGGCTCAGTTTTATGGGCTTTTGTTCCCTCTGGTTCGGGGGACAAAGGGGTTTATGGCTGCCCCCCCCACGTCAGCCGCAGGGGCGCGGCGGCGGCTCTGATCACAGAGCCAGGCCCCGCCCTCCTCCACGGGAAAGGCGAAGGCCGAGGGGGCTGCATGCGGGCCCCACAAAGCTGGGCCTCCACAGAGGATCCTGGGGTCCCCATGGGGACGGCCTCTGACCCAGGCCCGGGGGCCCCCACGCCTCCCCAAACCTGGTGGACAGGATGCCGCCTGGGGGCCGCAGGCCGGCGACTTCAAAGCGGCGGACGGAGCTCTGGGCCCAGCCCCTCGGGGACTTCAAAGGCGGCGCCTGGGACTCTGATCCGGGGGGAGGGAGCGTCCGGGGCACCAGCCCCACCCACCCGGGGCCCTGCACCCCCCCTGCATGTCTCTACCCGGGCCCCTGCACCCCCACTGCAGGCTCCTCTGGGGCCTTCTCCCCATAGGCGGGTCTGCAGCGAAGGGGGGGTCATGGGGGCCCCTGGGGCCCGGGCTGCACCCCAGGCCCCCTCGTGACCACCAGGTTCCACGGAGCCCCCCCTCCTACCTCGTCACCCTCCCCCCCAGGGCCGGGACAGGGGGCCCAGCACCGTTACCCCACCTGCTCCTCTCAGCCACCCCTCAGCGGCCAAGGGTCAGAGGGTCAGAGGGTGAGGGCTCAGGGACCAGGTGTGTCCCCCGGTCTCCCTTCCTGGCCGGGCGGGGGGTCAGGGTGGGGGGTCCGGGCGGGGGGTCCGGGCGGGGGGTCAGGGCTGGTGTGCCCCCCGGTCTCCCTCCCCGGCCGGGCGGGGGTCCGGGCGGGGGGTCCGGGCTGGCGTGCCCCCCGGTCTCCCTCCCCGGCCGGGCGGAGGGCCCTGGCAGCCGGGCGCTAGGGGAGGAGGTGACGATCCCTAATTGGCGTCTGGGGTGGGGCTGCACCTGACGCAGTGCCCCAGGCCAGTGATTCACCGCCGCCCACGCCTGCCGCCCGCCGCTCCCTGCCCACCCGCCGCCGGGCTGGGCCCGCCCGCCACACGCACGCCACACGCGAGGGCCCCTCCCCGGAGCCCAGGGGCTCGGGCTGGGCTGGCGGTGCCCTCGGGGCAGGTGGCTCCCTTCAGGAGGGGAGACCGAGGCAGGCCCAGCCCGGCTCCACCCGGGCACGTCCGCGCCAGATGAGCAGGTGGCGTGGGGAGTCCGGGAGGGTCACGGGGGAAGCCCCCGGCCCCAGCTCACTGACCCGGACTCGCCTTCCCCGTCACTGTGCAGTCAGGCTCCGTCTAACACAGCTGCTGGCAGGGACGGTCCGGGGCCGGGGGCCAGGTCCGGCTGCTCCCCGCATGGCTGTCGCTCCCGGTGGGGACCTGTCGGGAGGACCCAGGCCCAGGAGGCGGCCCCCTGGAAGGCGTGGAGGCCGGGCCCCGTGGCCACAGGCCTGTGAGGTCCAGCCACGGCCCCTGAGGCTGCAGGCCGTGGCGCGGGGTGAACTGCCGTGCGGGGCGCCGGCCTTGCTGGGCTGGTGTTTTCCGTCTGCCTGCGGCTCAGTCCATCTGGGGGAGCCCGAGCCATAGAAGTCGGATCCTGGCACCCCCGTGTCTCCGCGGAGACACAGCCCAGCGCAGCCTGGCGCGGGGTCTGAGCTCCAGGCTTGGGGTCACCACCCGCCCCCCGCCACGTCCTCTGGAAACCGCCGGAAGGCAGAGGCCACGGTCAGACCACGCTCCACACCCCAGCACCGGGGCTGGGGGGCGACCCCGGGTCACGGAGCTGTGAGCAGGCCCGGAAGGCAGGGCCGGATCGGAATGCCGCGGGGGCTCCACCTGGCTCTGTGGTTGAGATTGACCTGTGAACCAGGAGGTCAGAGTTCAATTCCCAGTCAGGGCACAGGCCCAGGTTTGGGGCTCCACTCCCAGTGTGGGGCGTGCAGGAGACAGCCGGTCCAAGATTCTCTCTCATCACGGATGTTTCTCTCTCTCTCTTTCTCCCTTCCTCTCTGACTTCAATAAAAATACGTTTAAAATATGGATATAGCAGAAACCAGTGTGGCTCAGTAGATAGGGCGTTGGCTTGCGGACTGAAAGGTCCTGGGTTTGAGTCCGGTCAAGGGCATGTACCTTGGTTGCGGGCACATCCCCAGTGGGGGGTGTGCGGGAGGCAGCTGGTCGATGTTTCTAGCTCTCTCTCCCTCTCCATTCCTCTCTGTAAAAAATCAATAAAATATATTTTTTTAAAATAAAATAAAATACGGGTATATTTTTAAAGGAGGTGCCTGAGCTGTCACTGCTGCCCAAGCCGTGTGCCCCCCCAGCTCCGGCGACGGCTCCGCGGGGCGGCCCCCCTGTGGGTCCGACGGGGCAGAGCCGCCCTGGCCTCTGAGCCCTCGCCCCGGCCTGCAGCGGCTGCCGGCACCTGCCCCAGCCGTGTCACCGGGCTCCTCCCGGTGGCGGCTGGACCCCGAGGTGGACGTGGAGACAGACCGGGAGCCGGAGAGCGGCCCGCGCCCTGGGGGACTGTCCGGGGGGTCGGGGTGAGGGAACAGCTCCCCAGCGATGCCGGTGCTGGGCCGAGAAGCCGCCCAGTGAGGGAGCGGCTCCGAGGGGGGCGTTGCGGCTCAGACCGGTGCTCTGGCCGGCGCCTCGGGGAAGCTGGGGGACCGATCTCTCTGTCCAGTGTCCCCGTGGGGCAGGCGCACGCAAAGCCAGCGGCAGGAATGCGTGTGCCGAGCTTAAGGAGCTGGAGGGGCCGGGGGGTGGGTAGTGGGGAGGGTGGGAGAGGCGTGAGGACAGGGGTGCCCGCGGTGCAGTGGGGAGGGTGGGAGAGGGGAGGGGAGGGTGGGAGAGGGGAGGGGAGGGTGGGAGAGGCGTGAGGACAGGGGTGCCCGCGGTTCAGTGGGGAGGGTGGGAGAGGGGAGGGGAGGGTGGAAGAGGGGAGGGGAGGGTGGGAGAGGCGTGAGGACAGGGGTGCCCGCGGTGCAGTGGGGAGGGTGGGAGAGGGGAGGGGAGGGGAGGGTGGGAGAGGCGTGAGGACAGGGGTGCCCGCGGTGCAGTGGGGAGGGTGGGAGAGGGGAGGGGAGGGTGGGAGAGGCTGAGGACAGGGGTGCCCGCGGTTCAGTGGGGAGGGAGGGAGAAGGTGGTGCCGGCTCTGGGCCCCGGGCGGTGGCCTCAGCTCGGCTTGCGGTGGGTGAAGTGCAGCTCAGGCCCCACCCGGCGGAGGGCTCCAGCCAGGCCGGGAAGGGTGCGGAGGCTCCGGGCAGGGCCCTGGGACACCGGGGTGGCAGCCCAGGGGGCCTGGGGCCTGGGGGACCAGGAGGTGGAAGACAGGGAGCAGGTTGCCCTGAGCCCGGGGGTCTGGGGAACGGGGGAGGGGCCCGGCTGTGGCCGGGGTGCAGGGACGGTGCCCGGGTCCGAGGTGGCAGCCTCTGGGGGGCCCGTGGGCGGGATGGCGGGCGCAGCAGAGGGGGTGGCTCCCTGGCTGCGGGCCGGCCTGCAGAAAGCTGGCGGCGCCCATGCAGGGGCCAGGCCAGGCCAGGCCGGCCCGCATTCCGGAGAGGATCCGTGCGGGCAGGGCGGCCGGGCCTGTCCCAGCCCGTCTGCCTGGCGGCTCTCCTCTCCCCTCCCGACAGGCCAGCAGGTCCCCACGGGGCAGCGGGCAGCGGGCAGCGGGCAGCGGGAGGGATGGGCAAGGGGGCAGGTGGCCAGGGGGCGGGGCAGGACGAGGGAGGGGCGTGCCCGGAGGCCAGGGGCAGAGGGGCAGCAGGAGGGATGGGCAGGGGGGCAGGCGGCCGGGGGGGGGGGGGTGTGTGCAGGGCAAGGGATGGGCAAGGGGGCAGGCAGCCGGGGGGGAGGGGCCAGGATGAGGGAGGGGCAGGGGGCAGGCAGCCAGGGGGCGGGGCAGGAAGAGGGAGGGGCGTGCCCGGAGGCCAGGGGCAGAGGGGCAGCAGGAGGGATGGGCAAGGGGGCAGGCGGCTGGGGGGGGGGGGCCAGGATGAGGGAGGGGCAGGGGGCAGGCGGCCGGGGGGCGGGGCAGGGCGAGAGAGGGGTGTGCCCGGAGGCCAGGGGCAGAGAGGCAGCTGGAGGGGCCAGGAGAGTCTGGGAGGGGGGGAAGTCGGGGCGATGAAGGCAGGACAAGCGGGGAGCCCTGAGGGACAGGGCACCTCAGCCCCCTGCCCCCCATCGGCTCTGGGTCGGACGGACCCTGATAACCCACATGGAGAGGGACCGAGAGCCGCAGAGAAGTTGACGGGACTGCCGAGGGCTCGGGGCCTGGAATGGCCGTGGCCGTGGCCGTGGGGGAGACAGGATAGGCACCCCCCATGGCTCCGTGTTCCCCGCCAGCCTGCCCCCCTCCCCTCCCCTCCCCACCGTCCCCTTCGGGGTACAGGCCCCCCCCTGCCTCCCGCCCGCCGCCTCCCTCCCTCCCGGCCCCTCCCCCCTGGAAGCCGGTGGCAGTCACGTCCGCCCCTGGGTGGGCTGCAGCCACCACGCTGCTTCCTCCTGGGAACCAGGCCCTCACTGCCTGCAGGCCGCCCGCCACAGGGCACCCACGCCTGCCACGGCCTCCCCGTGGCCCCGGCACAGCAGGCACATCCTGAGGACGGGGTGGCCTCTGGGCTGACCAGGTGTCAGCCTGGTGGCCGCTGCTGTTCTGGCCCCTCCCCACTCCCCACCCCACAGGGGGCAGGAGGAGGGGAGGGGAGGGGAGAGGAGAGGGTCCTGAGTCAGCAATGGGACAGAGAAGTGAGCGTCCAGGCCGGCGTGAGGGGCACATGGGCCTCAGAGCGACCCCCTCTGTTGAGGGCATCCGCCCAGCCCGGCACCTGCTGGGGGTCACCTGCTGGGGGGTCACCTGCTGGGGGTCACCTGCTGGGGGCACCTGAGCGGGGGAACCTGAGAGGGGGGCACCTGAAGGGGGGCACCTGAGCTGGGGCAGCTGTACTGGGGCAGCTGCAGCCTCACGGCCGGGCTGTGCACCCCCTCAGGCCTCTGCTCGCTCGGGTCCAGCCGTTGGTGATCCCACGGACACACCCTAGGCCAGCGGTCAGCAAATTGCAGCTCGTGAGGCGAGGTTTGCCGCTCTGTTGACTGATGAGTTTGCCGACCACGTAAGGCATTACCCTCGCCCAGCAGCTTTGACTGCAGGTGAAAGACATTAGCACATCATTAAAATGGTTTTTAAGTGTTTTTCCCTAAGGCAGTGAGTGGTCCGCAAACTCATTAGTCAGCAGAGCCCCACGTGGCTCTCGAGCCGCAGTTTGCCGATGACTGGTCTAGACGGATCCTACTTTTTAAAAATATCTTCCTGTTGATCTCAGAGAGGAAGGGAGCGGGAGAGAGAGACGCAGAAACATCCACGGCGAGAGGGCATCACAGATCGGCCGCCTCCTGCACGCCCTCCACTGGTGACCCAGCCGACAGCCGGGGCCTGTGCCCCGACCGGAATCGAACCCGGGAGCCTTCAGTCCGCAGGTGGCTCCATCCACTGAGCCACACAGGCCAGGCTCTGGCGCTCTAAGGACCCCTCTGCCCCTCTTCCCCCACCCCCATCCTGGTGTGATTGACACCTGTGGTTGTGGGTGGGACTTACTCTGACCAATAGGATGTGACAGAAGTGATGACATCGCTTCTCAGATTAGGTCAGAGGAAGGTCTGCTTGCTCTGTGTATGGGGGGGGGGGGAAGGGGAGGGTAAGGGGGAGAGGACAGGGTTCATGTCAGGAAGGCCTGGACCATCAGGGACAGGGACGCCCCTGGCTGGGGTCCCGGGACCCTCCACAGCATGGCCTCCCAGAAGCCTCTGCTGCAGCTGCTTTCCAGGAGACGGGGAGAGCATCTGGGGGTCACAGGCTCAGGATGACGGGCCAGGGTGCCCCTTGGGCCCAGGTGTCAGAAGCCGCCCATTGTCCTCTGGTGGAGACATTGGAAGCTGAAGCAACTTCCACCTGTCAATCTTATGGAAATCCTTGCTGATTGGCTATCACTGGCTACGGGTGGATCCCAAACCTCAATAAAAGGGATAGCTAGGCCGGAGAGCACGGAGTCCTCCCCCTAGAGGTGGGCTCCCGCCTGGCCCCCAATATCCCCAAAGTAATACTTTTCCGGTCTCTTTCACTTGTGCGCGGCCTCCTCCAGAGCCCAAACCCTGAACCACACGGGGTGTGAAAGGGCCGCAGGGGTTCGAGCAGGGGACGCGGTGTGAGAGGGGCCACCAGCGGGCGGAGTTCTCCCGACAAGAGCTGATGCCCCCCCTCGCCCCAGCTCGTCCTGAAGGCGGGGACGCCACCCAGGCCACTTCCTCTCCCCGCGGGGCTTCCACTGTGTCCCCAGCCCTGCCCGCCAGGCTCAGCTGGCCCGTCTGTCCGTCCCTGCGTGGATCCCGAGGACGGCAGGTCCGCGTCTAGTTGTCACGTGAAGACAAAGGAGCCTGGACCATCTGCGACCCCACACGGCCCCACACGGCTCCACATGGCCCCACACAACCCACACACGGCCCACACACGGCCCACACATGCCCCCACGCGGCCCCACACGGCCCCAAGCGGCCTTAGACGGCCCCACACAGCCCCCACGGACTTCACACGGCTCTACTGGCCCCACACGGTCCACACACAGCCCCACACGCTCCCATGCGGCCTCACATGCTCCCACGTGGCCCCACACGGCCCCAAAGACTCCACACAGCCCCACACGGCCCCACACGGCCCCACGCAGTCCCACGCAGTCCCATGCTGGTCAGAACAGCCCCCACCCCCACCCCCGGGGAAGCAGACAAGGAAGTGGTGCCCCTCAGACCCAGGACCGCTGTCCCAAGGCACCTGCCCTGGTCAGCGTCCTGGCCACAGGTGGGCTCCGACCGAGACACCAGTACCCTGACCCCTGACCCTGGGTGCCCACTTTGGGGGCAGGGCCCAGCAGCAGATGCCTGGCGGGGTGGGTGCTGGGCCTCCCCAAGGACCCTCGTTAAAGGGGGCCTGGGAGGGGGGCTCTGAGGGCGGTGAGGGGTCCGGCTCTGGCTGGAACCCAGCGGAAGCCAGCTGCCCGAGGGCCCACCCGCCCGCCCGAGGCTCCAAGCAGGCCCGGGAGGGGGTGAGCGAGTGGGGCTGGGGCGCCCGCACCCCCTGGGTGGGCAGCAGGCCTTGGCGGGGAGGCCGTGGCCGGGCCGGCCGTGGCACCCGCAGCCCGGCCGCACCTGCCCTCTGTTTGCACAAATCCTCCCCGCGGACACCGCGGGCTTTGAAGGCGGTGCCAGGCCTGTGGGGCCGCCCGCCGCAGCGAACAAACAGCCATTGTCTGCAGCCCCCCGCCGGCTGTTAATGGTAAACCCGAGGCCTGGGTGGGACCGGGCACGGCCCGGGCACCCCACCAGCTGCCCCGTCCTGTCCCGGGCCCAGCGGGCAAAGAGCACCGGTTCTCCGTTGCAGAGCCAGCCTCCGGACCGGGAGCCGGACAGGCCCGGGGCAGGGCGCAGCTCATCCGCCTCGGCAGGAGGGGACACCCAGGGCGGGCAGCTCCTCCACCAGAGCATTCCCGTGTCGCCTGGCCACGCGCTCCTGGGCGCAGTGTCCCCCTCCGGGCCCGAGGCGGAGGGCCTGGAGAGCCACACCCTCACCCACGTCCGAGGCAGCCTCCCCACCCCGGGCCGTCTCTCCCCACCCCAGCCCGTCTCTCCCCACCCCGACCCGTCTCTCCTCACCCCGGCCCGTCTCTCCCCACCCCGGCCCGTCTCTCCCCACCCCGGCCCGTCTCTCCCCACCCCGACCCGTCTCTCCCCACCCCGGCCCGTCTCTCCTCACCCCGACCCGTCTCTCCCCACCCCGGCCCGTCTCTCCCCACCCCGACCCGTCTCTCCTCACCCCGGCCCGTCTCTCCCCACCCCGGCCCGTCTCTCCCCACCCCGGCCCGTCTCTCCCCACCCCGACCCGTCTCTCCCCACCCCGGCCCGTCTCTCCCCACCCCGACCCGTCTCTCCCCACCCCGGCCCGTCTCTCCCCACCCCGGCCCGTCTCTCCCCACCCCGGCCCGTCTCTCCCCACCCCGGCCCGTCTCTCCTCACCCCGGCCCGTCTCTCCCCACCCCGGCCCGTCTCTCCTCACCCTGGCCCGTCTCTCCCCACCCCGGCCCGTCTCTCCTCACCCCGGCCCGTCTCTCCCCACCCCGGCCCGTCTCTCCCCACCCCGGCCCGTCTCTCCTCACCCCGGCCCGTCTCTCCCCACCCCGGCCCGTCTCTCCCCACCCCGGCCCGTCTCTCCTCACCCCGGCCCGTCTCTCCTCACCCCGGCCCGTCTCTCCCCACCCCGGCCCGTCTCTCCCCACCCCGGCCCGTTTCTCCTCACCCTGGCCCGTCTCTCCCCACCCCGACCCTTCTCTCCCCACCCCGGCCCTTCTCTCCCCACCCCGGCCCGTCTCTCCCCACCCCGGCCCGTCTCTCCCCACCCCGGCCCGTCTCTCCCCACCCCGGCCCGTCTCTCCCCACCCTGGCCCGTCTCTCCCCACCCCGACCCGTCTCTCCCCACCCTGGCCCGTCTCTCCCCACCCTGGCCCGTCTCTCCTCACCCCGGCTCGTCTCTCCCCACCCTGGCCCGTCTCTCCTCACCCCGGCCCATCTCAGAGGCCCGTCTCTCCCCACCCCAACCCGTCTCTCCCCACCCCGGCCCGTCTCTCCACACCCCGACCCGTCTCTCCCCACCCCGGCCCGTCTCTCCTCACCCCGGCCCATCTCAGAGGCCCATCTCTCCTCACCCCGGCCCGTCTCTCCCCACCCCGGCCCGTCTCTCCCCACCCCGGCCCGTCTCTCCTCACCCTGGCCCGTCTCTCCCCACCCCGACCCTTCTCTCCCCACCCCGACCCGTCTCTCCCCACCCCGACCCGTCTCTCCCCACCCCGGCCCGTCTCTCCCCACCCCGGCCCGTCTCTCCCCACCCTGGCCCGTCTCTCCCCACCCCGGCCCGTCTCTCCTCACCCCGGCCCATCTCAGAGGCCCATCTCTCCTCACCCCGGCCCGTCTCTCCCCACCCTGGCCCGTCTCTCCCCACCCTGGCCTGTCTCTCCTCACCCCGGCCCGTCTCTCCCCACCCCGACCCGTCTCTCCCCACCCCGGCCCGTCTCTCCTCACCCCGGCCCATCTCAGAGGCCCATCTCTCCTCACCCCGGCCCGTCTCTCCCCACCCTGGCCCGTCTCTCCCCACCCTGGCCTGTCTCTCCTCACCCCGGCCCGTCTCTCCCCACCCCGGCCCGTCTCTCCCCACCCTGGCCCGTCTCTCCTCACCCCGGCCCATCTCAGAGGCCCGTCTCTCCCCACCCCAACCCGTCTCTCCCCACCCTGGCCCGTCTCTCCCCACCCTGGCCTGTCTCTCCTCACCCCGGCCCGTCTCTCCCCACCCCGACCTGTCTCTCCCCACCCCGGCCCGTCTCTCCTCACCCCGGCCCATCTCAGAGGCCCATCTCTCCTCACCCCGGCCCGTCTCTCCCCACCCTGGCCCGTCTCTCCCCACCCTGGCCTGTCTCTCCTCACCCTGGCCCGTCTCTCCCCACCCCGACCCTTCTCTCCCCACCCCGACCCGTCTCTCCCCACCCCGACCCGTCTCTCCCCACCCCGGCCCGTCTCTCCCCACCCCGGCCCGTCTCTCCCCACCCTGGCCCGTCTCTCCCCACCCCGGCCCGTCTCTCCTCACCCCGGCCCATCTCAGAGGCCCATCTCTCCTCACCCCGGCCCGTCTCTCCCCACCCTGGCCCGTCTCTCCCCACCCTGGCCTGTCTCTCCTCACCCCGGCCCGTCTCTCCCCACCCCGACCCGTCTCTCCCCACCCCGGCCCGTCTCTCCTCACCCCGGCCCATCTCAGAGGCCCATCTCTCCTCACCCCGGCCCGTCTCTCCCCACCCTGGCCCGTCTCTCCACACCCCGACCCGTCTCTCCCCACCCCGGCCCGTCTCTCCTCACCCCGACCCGTCTCTCCCCACCCCGACCCGTCTCTCCTCACCCCGGCCCGTCTCTCCCCACCCCGGCCCGTCTCTCCCCACCCTGGCCCGTCTCTCCTCACCCCGGCCCATCTCAGAGGCCCGTCTCTCCCCACCCCAACCCGTCTCTCCTCACCCCGGCCCGTCTCTCCACACCCCGACCCGTCTCTCCACACCCCGACCCATCTCTCCCCACCCCGACCCGTCTCTCCACACCCCGACCCATCTCTCCCCACCCCGACCCGTCTCTCCTCACCCCGGCCCGTCTCTCCTCACCCCGGCCCGTCTCTCCCCACCCTGGCCTGTCTCTCCTCACCCCGGCCCGTCTCCCCCCACCCCGGCCCGTCTCAGAGGCCGACGCTCTATCCACTGAGCCACACCAGTCGCGGCTCCTCTAGCTTTTCGATCAGCCTCCAGTCCGCTCTTACAGGCTTGTCAGCATGTCTCCTCCGCTGCCTCGCCGGCCGCCTGCCCCCCCCCCCACCCCAAGCCTGCAGGGCAGCCCTGTGTCCCTGGAGTTTGCGAGTCGAACTACTGTCTCTGCTCCTCTTCAGCTTCCCACCCCTCCAGCTGCTCAAGGACCACCTTCTCTAACGTTCTCTCTCTCTCTTTTCTCTTAAAGGTATTTTTATTGATGTCAGAGAGGGAAGGAGAGGGAGAGAGAGAGAAACATCGGAGATGAGAGAGAATCGTGGATCGGCTGCCTCCTGCAGGCCCCACACTGGGGATCCTGCCCGGGAACCAAACCCTGACCTCCTGGTTCATGGGTCAAAGCTCAACCCCTGAGCGCACAAGCCAGGCTCCCCTCGAGCTTTCTCATGACCCTCCCGTCTGCTCCGGCTTCTGTCCCACTCCTCCCTCTGCTGCGCGAGGCTGCTCTCTCACTACAGGCTTCTCCCCTCGCCCCCCACATCCTCACCAGAACCAGCCCTCCTCCTTCTCCTCTCCCCCCGCTAACCCTCCCCCCTCCTGCTCCTCTGCTCCCCAGCCTCCACCGTCCCCCGGAGCCCCGCCCTCCACAGCCGCCTCCTGGCCAGGCTACTGCTGGGGCCTGGCTTCCTCACCCCTCACACTCCTGCAGGCCCCTCCTCTCTCCCCCCTCTCACAGGGCCAGGGCCCCATCAGACCTGCAGGCCTCGCCCACCTTCTGCACCCCCCCGTCCGTCCGTGTGCCCCCACCCCCCACCCCCCAGCTCCGGCTCTGCGTCTGAGAGCCCGGCCCGGACAGCACCCACCTCCCTCCTAGCGACTCAGAGCTTCCCAGCGGGACCCAAGCCCATGGGGCTTCACTTTGTTTGTTTTTTTAATATATTTTATTGATTTCTCACAGAGAGGAAAGGAGAGGGATAGATAGAAACATCGATGAGAGAGAAGCGTCCATCAGCTGCCTCCTGCACACCCGCTACTGGGGATGCGCCCGCAACCAAGGTACATGCCCCCGACCGGAATCGAACCTGGGACCCTTCAGTCCACAGGCCGACGCTCTATCCACTGAGCCACACCGGTTTCGGCTTCACTTTATTTCTTTTACTAAAATAGCAGCCTTCGTTTCCGTCAGGACAGGTTTAGATTTATAGGAAACGGAAGAGGAAGTACAGTCTCCCATCCCTTCACCCCACACGGGGCCCGTCACCAGCCCTGCCGAGGGCAGGAGCGGAGCTCACCGCTGGCACATCGGAGCCCCCTGGGGACACCCTGCAAGCTCAGCCACACCTGGACAGGGCCCTGCCTATGGCTCCCGTCCCCCCATGCACGCAGTTCAGAGACACCCGTGCCCAGCCTGGCAGGGGCACACGAGCCCACACATGCCCACATGCACCCACACACACCGCCACAGCCACACCCACAGGGACCAGCCCTCTGCCAGCCGCCGGCTGAGGTGGAAGCACAGACACCGGCACACGGCTCGGCCCGGCCGCCCGGAGGCAGGCGCAGGCAGACACGTGCCCTTCAACGCCGCAGGCGGCACCTCTGCCCGGAGCCCGGCCCACTGGGGCAGGAGCTGACGCCCGCCGTGCTGGCCCTGCCCAGCACCCCAGCCCCCACGGGCCCCGTCCGCCTCAGGAGGGGCCTCCGGGGTCCAGAGCAGCTTCCGGGCGCCGGCTCCCTGGAGGCTCACCGGGGCCCTGCCTCTGGGACGTGGGCCCCTCCGAGAGGCACTGGCCCCTCACCCCCCCAGGCTGCCCAGGTCGGGCCCACTGCTCACGACTGTCCCTCCCGGAGAAGTTTCCCAGGTGAACAGGAGGCCATGGCCTCCCAGAGGGCGTCCTGGCCAACCAGGGACTCCCATCGCCCCCCATCGCCCCCCATCGCCCCCCAGGAGAAAGGCCCACCCTGGTCCCAAAGGGAGCGCCCTGTGGTGCCATCGTGCCCGGAGCCCCCAGAGACCTGCTCCTTGCTTATCTACTGCCTCCGCCCCTGGCCTTCTCCGGGGGCAGCCCTCCCAGGTCTGCAGTTCAGGCCGTGGGGAGCCCTGCGGTCCTGCAGGGGCTGAGGGAGCCGGGGAGGGTCCCGGGCAGGTGGGTTGGGGGTTGGCCGGGCCCCAACCAGGCCCGACGGTGCCAGAGCCACTGACCCAGAGACAGCGGGAGGGGCGGAGGCTTAGAGCCAAGCATGAGCCCGGCCGGCGTGGCTCCCTGGCTGAGCGTCTGGACCTACGAACATCTGGATTCCCAATCAGGGCACAGGCCTGGGTTGTGGGCTCAGTCCCCAGGGTGGGGCATGTGGTTCCAGCCCGTCTGTGGTGCTTTCTGGGCGGCCCGGGCTGCCTGCTCCAGGCATTATTACGGTTAACAATGCGATTAACCACCAACCGGTTAATAATGTGGGTTTTGTAATCAAAGAAAACACGATAATTTCAAGAGAAATATCCAACGTGCTTTGTTCATCGTGATGTCCATCGCTAGCTGCACATTTCCCCATTTTTCAGGGAATTTGTGGGTACCATCCCAACAGACCTTTTCCTGTTTTGAGGCAGACCATTCAGAGACCCAATTTCCCACTTCTTCGTCCGTGTTGAAGTGCTGCTCAGAGAGTGCGTGTGCCTCAATCGGAACACGTGGCCATCTGAAGGATGGGTTCATACTTCCCAGGCAAGACCTTTTAACGTGTCTTTAACTGGTTTGGAAGTGTGTGATGGTGCATCATCATGAAGCAAAATTACTTTGCCGTGTCTTCTGGCCCATTGTGGTGGTTTTATGAACAAAACGTGGTTCAAATTGGTTACTTGTTGTGGGTAGCGATCAGTATTAACTATTTCACCTGGTTTGAGAAGCTCATAATACACCTTCCTGATCCCACCAAACTCAGAGCATTGTCTTCTTTCCGAAGCGATTTGGCCTTGCAGTCGATGTTGATGGTTGACCTGGATCAACCCATGATTCTGTGCATTTGGGATTCTCAGAATAAATCCACTTTTCATTGCCAGTCACAATTCGATGCAAAAAAGACTTTCTTTCCTGCCGCTGAAGAAGCATTTTACTAATGACTTTTCGGTTTTCCATTTGTCTTTCGTTCAGTTGATGTGGCACCCATTTTCCTTCCTTTAAAATCTTCCCCATTGCTTGTAAACGATCAGAAATTGTTTGCTAAGCAACGTTTAATCTTTCTGCGAGTTGTTTTTGAGTTTGACACGCATCTTCATCCAATAATGCTTGTCATTGTTGGTCTTTAGAATTTTTCTGTTGACCTGGATGTTTTTTGTCTTTCACATCTAAATAATCACTTTTAAAGCAGTTAAGCCAGCGTTCACAGGTCTCTTGAGATGGAGCATGTTCACCATAAGCTTCCTGAAGCTTTCAGCAGCACTTTTCTTGAAAATAAAATAATGAATTAAAACTTCCCACAAATGCTCTTTTTTTTTTTTTTTTGGCACGAAATTTGACATTTTTAAGTGTAAAAATATCTATGATGTTAATACCTTCAGAAAAATTAACATATGAAGTTTTGAAGCTTCTTGTCAATTCAACAAAATAGCATACTTATCAAATTGCATCTATATCAGCATATGTGTAACTACTGGAAAAAATCTTTGTTAACATCATTATTAACAGTATAACACTCCGAAAATAAAATACTTGCATATAAATACATAACAAAAAGTGTGTAGATTCTGAATACTGGAGGTGATAAAATGCTGATGAAACAAATTGAAGACGGACATATGTGGAAAGGTATACTATGTTCATGGATTGAATGATTCCGTATTGTCAGTACTCCCTACAAAGATTCACACATTCAACCATTTCCCCAGCAGGTATTTTTGTAGATGGTGGTAAGTTGATTCTAACATTAATAGGATAATGCAAATAAGCTGAGATCGTTAAAGCAAACTAGAGAAAGGAGAACACATGGGAGCACGCACACTACCCGGTTTCGTTTTATCTTACTGTCTGTCTGCCACGGATTACCTGGTTTTACTCAGAGTTACAGTCGTCAGGATGGCGCGTCCTCTGACGGGAACGACTCACAGGTCAACGGGACAGAACAGAAAGCCCGGAACAGACCCACACACCGACAGCCAGGTGAGCGTTGGCAAAAACACAAAGGCTGCCCTGACCGGTGTGGTTCAGTGGATAGAGCGTCGGCCTGTGGACTGAAGGGTCCCAGGTTCGATTCCCGGGTCAAGGTTATGTTCCTTGGTTGTGGGCACATCCCCAGTGGGGGGGGGGGGGCTGCAGGAGGCAGTGGATCAATGGTTCTCATCGATGTTTCTGACTCTTCATCCCTCTCCCTTCCTCTCCGTGAAAAATCAATAAAATATAAAAATAAAAATAAAAACCACACACACACAAAGGCAATTTGATGAAGAAAGGATGGCCTTTTCAGCTAAAGGGAAAGGCGTGTTGGGTCCACTGGCCATCCGTCTGCAAAAACAGAACCTCGGCACACAGCAGATCGCACAGCTCACACAGAAAGTAACTCCCAGCAGGACCGTGGGCCTGACTGTGAAACAGAAAACGAAGAACACCTGGAGGAAAAGTGGAGAAAGCCCTGGGACCAGGAGAGCCTGGGTCTCCAGCCTGCCAGTCAGCACGCTGGCATGCAGACCGTTTGACCCTCCCAGGATGACAACCAGGGAGGTCTCCAGACATTGCCCAGTGCCCCTGGGGCAGGGTGGCCCTTAGCGGAAAGCCTGGCTTCAGAAAGAGTCCTTTGGCTCCGATATGACAGCGAAACAGGGCCCCCCAGAGGAAAAACGGTCGGTGCCCTTTGCTAAATGTAAGATGCTTCCTCTGAAAAGTCAGACACTTACCAGATTCAGAGCTTCTATTCAGAACTCTCACAACTCAACAATAAGAAAACAAACAGCACAATTTAAAAATCAGCACCAAGCCGAAACCGGTTTGGCTCAGTGGTAGAGCGTCGGTCTGCGGACTGGGGGGGTCCCAGGTTCGATTCCGGTCAAGGGCATGTACATTGGTTGTGGGCGCATCCCCAGTGGGGGGTGTGCAGGAGGCAGCTGGTCGATGATGTTTCTCTTTCATTGACGTTTCTGGCTCTCTATCTCTCTCCCTTCCTCTCTGTAAAAAAATAATAAAATAAAATAAAAATAAAAATCAGCACCGAGCCTGGCTGGTGTGGCTCAGTGGTTGAGTGTTGACCTAGGAACCAGGAGGTCAGGGTTCGATTCCTGGTCAGGGCACATGGTGGGGTGGTGGGCTTGATCCCCAGTAGGGAGTGTGCAGGAGATAGCTGATCAATGATTCTATCTCTCATCATGGATGTTTCTATCTCTTTCTCCCTCTCCCTTCCTCT
>NW_028182210.1:20000-27716 GCF_964339955.1 Pipistrellus hanaki | reverse complement strand
AGGCTGAGGCTCTATCCACTGAGCCACACCGGTTTCGGCTTTTTTAATATATTTTTATTGATTTTTACAGAGAGGAAGGGAGAGGGATAAAGAGCTAGAAACGTCGATGGTAAGAGAGAAACATAGACCAGCTGCCTCCTGCACGCCCCCCACTGGGGATGTGCCCTCAGCCACCAAGGTCCATGCCCTTGACCGGGAATCGAACCCGGGACCCTTCAGTCTGCAGGCCGATGCTCTATCCACTGAGCCACACCGGTTTCAGCCGATCGATGATTCTTTCTCATCGATGTTTCTGACTCTCTATCCCTCTCTCTTCCTCTCTGTAAAAAATAATAAAGTAGATATTTAAAAAAAAATAAAAGTAATAATAATATATTAAATATATATATTTATTGGCTATTGGCTTCAGAGAGGGAGGAAGCAGGAGGGAGAAATGGGTCCCGCACGCCCCACACCTGGGAAGGGAGCCTGAGCCGGGGCCTGTGTCCTGACCGGGAATCAAACCTGTGACCTCCTGGTTCCTAGGTCCTCGCCCAATCCCTGAGCTGAGCTAAGGGGCGGGGCATTCATGGTGGACTTCCTGGGCGGGGCTTGTGGGGACTCCAAGCAGAGGGTTGGAATTCAGAGGGTGGGGGGGGCTGAGGGACTGGAACTTGTAGGGCGGGGAGCCGAGGGGGCGGGAACTAACAGGGTGGGGAGCAGAGGGGGCGGGGCCTCAGAGGCTGGAGCCGATGGGCGGGGCGCTGAGGGGCGGGGCTTGTGGGGACACGATGCAAAAGGTTGGAACTCAGGGTGGTGGGCTGAGGGGGTGGGGCCTCAGAAGCTGGAACCAATGGGGCGGAAGCCAAGGGGCAGAGCTAAGGGGCTGGGACTCGGGTTGGGAGTCGAGGGGCGTGGCCTCAGGATGGAGATGAGGGGGCGGGGCCAAGGGGAGCTGAGAGGGTGGGGAGCAGAGGGGGTGGGGCCTCAGGCTGGAACTAATGGGCGGGGCTTGTGGGGACACGGTGGAACCCTATGAGTTCCAACCCTTTGCATCGTGCCCCCACAAGCCCCGCCCCTCAGCGCCCCGCCCCACCCATTGGTTCCAGCCTGAAGCCACGCCCCCTCTGCTTCCCGCCATTTTAGCCTCTGAGGCTCCGCCCCCCTCAGCCCCGCCCCTCAGCCCACCACCCTGAGTCCCAGCCCTTTGTATCTCTGCATTGTGTCCCCACAAGCCCCGCCCATTAGTTCCAGCCTGAGGCCACGCCCCCTCTGCTCCCCACCCCGTTAGTTCCCGCCCCTGAGCTCCAGCCCCCTTGGCCCCGCCCCCTGAGCTCCATCCTGAGGCCACGCCCCTCGGCTCCCAACCTGAGTCCCATCCCATTGACCACACCCCTTGGCTCCCGCCCCATTGGTTTCAGCTGAGGCCACACCCCCTCCAAACCCTGTTCCAGCCTCTTAGGCCCCGCCCCCTCATCTCCATCCTGAGGCCACGCCCCTCGGCTCCCAACCTGAGTCCCATCCCATTGGCTCCGCCCCTTGGCTCCTGCCCCATTGGTTCCAGCCTGAGGCCCCACCCTGTCTGCTCCCCACCCTGTTACACCCTCTGAGGCCCCGCCCCCTCAGCCCCGCCCCTCAGCCCACCACCCTGAGTCCCAGCCCTTTGTATGTCTGCACCCCCCTGGGCTCCTCCCCCTCGGACTGCACCCCCCTGGGCTCCTCCCCCTGGGCTCCTCCCCCTGGGCTCCTCCCCCTGGGCTCCTCCCCCTGGGCTCCTCCCCTGGGCTCCGCCCCCTGGGCTCCTCCCCCTGGGCTCCTCCCCCCGGGCTCCTCCCCTGGGCTCCTCCCCCTGGGCTCCTCCCCTGGGCTCCTCCCCCCGGGCTCCTCCCCCTGGGCTCCTCCCCCTGGGCTCCTCCCCCTGGGCTCCTCCCCCTGGGCTCCTCCCCCTGGGCTCCGCCCCCCTGGGCTCCGCCCCCTGGGCTCCTCCCCCTGGGCTCCTCCCCCTGGGCTCCCTCCCCCCGGGCTCCTCCCCCCGGGCTCCTCCCCCCGGGCTCCTCCCCCTGGGCTCCTCCCCCTGGGCTCCTCCCCCTGGGCTCCTCCCCTGGGCTCCTCCCCCTGGGCTCCTCCCCTGGGCTCCTCCCCCCTGGGCTCCGCCCCCCTGGGCTCCTCCCCCCTGGGCTCCTCCCCCTGGGCTCCTCCCCCTGGGCTCCGCCCCCTGGGCTCCGCCCCCTGGGCTCCTCCCCCTGGGCTCCTCCCCCTGGGCTCCTCCCCCTGGGCTCCTCCCCTGGGCTCCGCCCCCTGGGCTCCTCCCCCTGGGCTCCCTCCCCCTGGGCTCCTCCCCCTGGGCTCCTCCCCCTGGGCTCCTCCCCCTGGGCTCCGCCCCCTCCCGTCCGCTCAGTTGCCCCGGCCCCGCAGGTCCACCCTGAGGCAGGACCCGGCCGCCCGGACGGACACGGAGGGAACTCCCGCTACATCCTGGGCTCCGGTGAGCGCGCCCCCCCCCCCCCCCCCCGGGGCCGGGAGGAGGGGGGCACAGCGCCGCCTGGGGGCGGGGTTCCCGGACGGTCCTGGGGGGGGGCATGGGGTCCCCGGATGGTCCTGGGGGGGCATGGGGTCCCCGGATGGTCCTGGGGGGGGCATGGGGTCCCCGGATGGTCCTGGGGGGGGGGCATGGGGTCCCCGGATGGTCCTGGGGGGGGCACGGGGTCCCCGGATGGTCCTGGGGGGGGCATGGGGTCCCCGGATGGTCCTGGGGGGGGGGGCATGGGGTCCCCGGATGGTCCTGGGGGGGCATGGGGTCCCCGGATGGTCCTGGGGGGGGCATGGGGTCCCCGGATGGTCCTGGGGGGGGGCACGGGGTCCCGGATGGTCCTGGGGGGGGGCATGGGGTCCCCGGATGGTCCTGGGGGGGGGGCATGGGGTCCCACATTCGCTGTCTCCTGGCTCCCAGGGGGGGCGCTCTAACACTGAGCCACACCGGCCCGGGGGTGGGACTGCCCTCGGCGGGCAGAGCCGGGCCTCCGGGCGGAAGGTGCTGGCCGTCTGGCCGCCCTCCCCCCCGTCTGCCCCCTGGCGCCCCCCATTGGCTGTCTGCCTCCTGGCTCCCAGGGCGACGCTCTAACCACTGAGCCACACCGGCCGGTCTGGATCTGCCCCCTGGCGCCCCCCATTGGCTGTCTGCCTCCTGGCTCACAGGGGCGACGCTCTAACCACTGAGCCACACCGGCCGGTCTGGATCTGCCCCCTGGCGCCCCCCATTGGCTGTCTGCCTCCTGGCTCCCAGGGCGACGCTCTAACCACTGAGCCACACCGGCCGGTCTGGATCTGCCCCCTGGCGCCCCCCATTGGCTGTCTGCCTCCTGGCTCACAGGGGCGACGCTCTAACCACTGAGCCACACCGCCGGTCTGACCCTCCTCCCCCCCCACCCCCCGCCTGCCCCCTGGCGCCCCCCATTGGCTGTCTGCCTCCTGGCTCCCTGGGGGGCGCTCTAACCACTGAGCCACACCGGCCGGTCTGGCCCTCCTCCCCGCCCCCCACCACCCCCCGCCTGCCCCCTGGCGCCCCCCATTGGCTGTCTGCCTCCTGGCTCCCTGGGGGGCGCTCTAACCACTGGGCCACACCGGCCGGTCTGGCCGTTCTCACCCCCGTCTGCCCCCTGGCGCCCCCCATTGGCTGCCTCTTGGCTCCCAGAGGGGGCGCTCTAACCACTGAGCCACACCGGCCGGTCTGGCCCTCCTCCCCCCCCCACCCCCCCACCCCCGTCTGCCCCCTGGCGCCCCCCATTGGCTGTCTGCCTCCTGGCTACTAGTGGGGGGAGGGGGGCGCTCTAACCACTGAGCCACACCAGCCGGTCTGGCCCTCCTCCCCCCTGTCTGCCCCCTGGCGCCCCCCATTGGCTGTCTGCCTCCTGGCTCCCTGGGGGGGGCGCTCTAACCACTGAGCCACACCGGCCGGTCTGGCCGTCCTGCCCCCCCCACCCCCCGTCTGCCCCTGGCGCCCCCCATTGGCTGTCTGCTCCTGGCTCCCAGGGCGACGCTCTAACCATTGAGCCACACCGGCCGGTCTGGATCTGCCCCCTGACGCACCCCATTGGCTGTCTGCCTCCTGGCTCCCTGGGGGGCGCTCTAACCACTGAGCCACACCGGCCGGTCTGGATCTGCCCCCTGGCGCCCCCCATTGGCTGTCTGCCTCCTGGCTCCCAGGGCGACGCTCTAACCACTGAGCCACACCGGCCGGTCTGGCCGTCCTGCCCCCTGACGCCCCCCCCCCCTTGTCCGTCCGTCTGTCCGCCCCCAGGGGAGACCTTCCAGCAGCTGCAGCAGCGGCTGCTGCGGGACAGGGAGGCCCGGGTCCGGCGGGCCCTGGAGCGGCTGCGGCGGAGGCGGGAGCTGCTGGGCCGGCAGCGGCAGAGGCGGGAGCTCCCGGTGGTGGCCGTGGTCGGCTACACCAACTGCGGTGAGCGGGCCGGCGGGGCGGGCGGGCGGGCGGGGGACCGCAAGCTCAGTGGTCAGAGCGGCCGGCCGGTGAGCTCAGTGGTCAGAGCGTCCGGCCGGTGAGCTCAGTGGTCAGAGCGGCCGGTGAGCTCAGTGGTCAGAGCGGCCGGTGAGCTCAGTGGTCAGAGCGGCCGGTGCGGCTCAGTGGTCAGAGCGGCCGGCCGGTGAGCTCAGTGGTCAGAGCGGCCGGTGAGCTCAGTGGTCAGAGCGGCCGGTGAGCTCAGTGGTCAGAGCGGCCGGTGAGCTCAGTGGTCAGAGCGGCCGGTGAGCTCAGTGGTTAGAGCGGCCGGTGGGCTCAGTGGTTAGAGCGGCCGGTGGGCTCAGTGGTTAGAGCGGCCGGTGGGCTCAGTGGACAGAGCCCGGCCGGTGAGCTCAGTGGACAGAGCCCGGCCGGTGAGCTCAGTGGTCAGAGCGGCCGGTGGGCTCAGTGGTCAGAGCGGCCGGTGAGCTCAGTGGTTAGAGCGGCCGGTGAGCTCAGTGGTCAGAGCGGCCGGTGAGCTCAGTGGTTAGAGCGGCCGGTGAGCTCAGTGGTCAGAGCGGCCGGTGAGCTCAGTGGTCAGAGCGGCCGGTGAGCTCAGTGGTCAGAGCCCGGCCGGTGAGCTCAGTGGTCAGAGCGGCCGGTGAGCTCAGTGGTCAGAGCGGCCGGTGAGCTCAGTGGTCAGAGCGGCCGGTGAGCTCAGTGGTCAGAGCGGCCGGTGAGCTCAGTGGTTAGAGCGGCCGGTGGGCTCAGTGGTTAGAGCGGCCGGTGGGCTCAGTGGTTAGAGCGGCCGGTGGGCTCAGTGGACAGAGCCCGGCCGGTGAGCTCAGTGGACAGAGCCCGGCCGGTGAGCTCAGTGGTCAGAGCGGCCGGTGGGCTCAGTGGTCAGAGCGGCCAGTGAGCTCAGTGGTTAGAGCGGCCGGTGAGCTCAGTGGTCAGAGCGGCCGGTGCGGCTCAGCGGTCAGAGCGGCCGGTGAGCTCAGTGGTCAGAGCGGCCGGTGAGCTCAGTGGTCAGAGCGGCCGGTGAGCTCAGTGGTCAGAGCGGCCGGTGAGCTCAGTGGTCAGAGCGGCCGGTGCGGCTCAGCGGTCAGAGCCCGGCCGGTGCGGCTCAGCGGTCAGAGCCCGGCCGGTGCGGCTCAGTGGGCAGAGCCCGGCCGGTGCGGCTCAGTGGGCAGAGCCCGGCCGGTGCGGCTCAGTGGGCAGAGCCCGGCCGGTGCGGCTCAGTGGGCAGAGCCCGGCCGGTGAGCTCAGTGGTCAGAGCGGCCGGTGAGCTCAGTGGTCAGAGCGGCCGGCCGGTGAGCTCAGTGGTCAGAGCGGCCGGCCGGTGAGCTCAGTGGTCAGAGCGTCCGGCCGGTGAGCTCAGCGGTCAGAGCAGCCGGTGGGCTCAGCGGTCAGAGCGGCCGGTGGGCTCAGCGGTCAGAGCGGCCGGTGGGCTCAGCGGTCAGAGCAGCCGGTGGGCTCAGCGGTCAGAGCGGCCGGTGGGCTCAGCGGTCAGAGCGGCCGGTGAGCTCAGTGGTCAGAGCGGCCGGTGAGCTCAGTGGTCAGAGCGGCCGGTGGGCTCAGCGGTCAGAGCGGCCGGTGAGCTCAGCGGTCAGAGCGGCCGGTGAGCTCAATGGTTAGAGCGGCCGGTGAGCTCAGTGGTCAGAGCGGCCGGTGAGCTCAGTGGTCAGAGCGTCCGGCCGGTGAGCTCAGTGGTCAGAGCGGCCGGTGAGCTCAGTGGTCAGAGCGGCCGGTGAGCTCAGTGGTCAGAGCGTCCGGCCGGTGAGCTCAGTGGGCAGAGCGGCCGGTGCGGCTCAGCGGTCAGAGCGGCCGGTGAGCTCAGTGGTCAGAGCGGCCGGTGCGGCTCAGTGGTCAGAGCGGCCGGTGAGCTCAGTGGTCAGAGCGGCCGGTGAGCTCAGTGGTCAGAGCGGCCGGTGCGGCTCAGTGGTTAGAGCGGCCGGTGAGCTCAGTGGTCAGAGCGGCCGGTGCGGCTCAGTGGTCAGAGCGGCCGGTGAGCTCAGTGGTCAGAGCGGCCGGTGAGCTCAGTGGTCAGAGCGGCCGGTGCGGCTCAGTGGTTAGAGCGGCCGGTGAGCTCAGTGGTCAGAGCGGCCGGTGGGGCTCAGTGGTCAGAGCGGCCGGTGAGCTCAGTGGTCAGAGCGGCCGGTGAGCTCAGTGGTCAGAGCGGCCGGTGCGGCTCAGTGGTTAGAGCGGCCGGTGAGCTCAGTGGTCAGAGCGGCCGGTGCGGCTCAGCGGTCAGAGCGGCCGGTGAGCTCAGTGGTCAGAGCGGCCGGTGAGCTCAGTGGTCAGAGCGGCCGGTGCGGCTCAGCGGGCAGAGCGGCCGGTGCGGCTCAGCGGTCAGAGCGGCCGGTGAGCTCAGTGGGCAGAGCGGCCGGTGAGCTCAGTGGTCAGAGCGTCCGGCCGGTGAGCTCAGTGGTCAGAGCGTCCGGCCGGTGAGCTCAGTGGTCAGAGCGGCCGGCCGGTGAGTTCAGCGGTCAGAGCGGCCGGTGAGCTCAGCGGTCAGAGCGGCCGGTGAGCTCAGTGGTCAGAGCGGCCGGTGAGCTCAGTGGTCAGAGCGGCCGGTGGGCTCAGTGGTCAGAGCGGCCGGTGAGCTCAGCGGTCAGAGCGGCCGGTGGGCTCAGTGGTTAGAGCGGCCGGTGCGGCTCAGTGGACAGAGCCCGGCCGGTGAGCTCAGTGGTCAGAGCGGCCGGTGAGCTCAGTGGTCAGAGCGGCCGGTGAGCTCAGTGGGCAGAGCCCGGCCGGTGCGGCTCAGTGGGCAGAGCGGCCGGTGCGGCTCAGTGGGCAGAGCGGCCGGTGAGCTCAGTGGTCAGAGCGGCCGGTGGGCTCAGTGGTTAGAGCGGCCGGTGAGCTCAGTGGGCAGAGCGGCCGCCCAGGTCCGGCCGGTGAGCTCAGTGGTTAGAGCGTCAGCCCAGGTCCGGCCGGTGAGCTCAGTGGTTAGAGTGTCCTTGTCCCCTTCTCCCTGATGTGTGTCCGTGTTCCTAACACGTGTCCGTGTCCCTGACGTGTGTCTGTGTCCCTGGCCTGTGATCGTGTCCCTGATGTGTGTCTGTGTCCCCAGCATGTGTCCTTCTCCCCTTGTCCCTAACACGTGTCCGTGTCCCCGGTGTGTGTCCATGACCCTGACGTGTGTCCGTGTCCCCGACGTGTGTCCATGTCCCCAGTGTGTGTCCGTGTCCCCGCTGTGTGTTCGTGTCCTGACGTGTGTCCGTGTCCCCAGTGTGTGTCCGTGTCCCCGCTGTTTGTTCGTGTCCTGACGTGTGTCCGTGTCC
>NW_028182210.1:2500-17500 GCF_964339955.1 Pipistrellus hanaki | reverse complement strand
TGACTGCACCCCGCACCCCGTTTCACCCCGGTTCCCCGCGGCCCTGCCGCCCCGGGGATGGGGGTCCGGAGGGCGGAGGGGTGAGCGGGCCCGGGGATGGAGGGGTCCGGAGGGCGGAGGGGTGAGCGGGTCCGGGGACGGAGGGGTCAGGGGGCCGTGGGGTGACCGGATCCGGGGACGGAGGGGTCAGGGGGCCGTGGGGTGAGCGGGCCCGGGGGACAGAGGGGTCAGGGGGCCGTGGGGTGAGCGGGCCCGGGGGACGGAGGGGTCAGGGGGCCGTGGGGTGAGCGGGCCCGGGGACGGAGGGGTCAGGGGGCCGTGGGGTGAGCGGGCCCGGGGGACGGAGGGGTCCGGAGGGCGGAGGGGTGAGCGGGCCCGGGGACGGAGGGGTCAGGGGGCCGTGGGGTGAGCGGGTCCGGGGACGGAGGGGTCAGGGGGCCGTGGGGTGACCGGATCCGGGGACGGAGGGGTCAGGGGGCCGTGGGGTGACCGGATCCGGGGGACGGAGGGGTCAGGGGGCCGTGGGGTGACCGGATCCGGGGACGGAGGGGTCAGGGGGCCGTGGGGTGAGCGGGCCCGGGGACGGAGGGGTCAGGGGGCCGTGGGGTGAGCGGGTCCGGGGACGGAGGGGTCAGGGGGCCGTGGGGTGACCGGATCCGGGGACGGAGGGGTCAGGGGGCCGTGGGGTGACCGGATCCGGGGACGGAGGGGTCAGGGGGCCGTGGGGTGAGCGGATCCGGGGGACGGAGGGGTCAGGGGGCCGTGGGGTGAGCGGGTCCGGGGACGGAGGGGTCAGGGGGCCGTGGGGTGAGCGGGCCCGGGGACGGAGGGGTCAGGGGGCCGTGGGGTGAGCGGGTCCGGGGACGGAGGGGTCAGGGGGCCGTGGGGTGACCGGCCCGCCCCCCCCCCCCCACCCGCACAGGTACCGCCCGGAGGCGCCCGGCGCCCTGGCCGTGTCCGCGCTGCGGGGGTGGGGCCTGCAGGAGCTCCGGGCGGCGCTGGAGGCGGCCGTGCTGAGCGCCACCGGGCGGCGGGCGCTGACCCTGCGCGTGCGGCTGGCCGGCCCGCAGCTCAGGTAATGCGGGAGGGGCGGGGCCACCGGGAGGGGAGGGGCTTAACGGGGCGGGGCCACCTGGAGGGGAGGGGATTGGCTGAGGGGCCGGCCCGCAGCTCAGGTGAGCACATCATTCCCAATGCGGGGGGCGGGGCTTAGCAAGGGGCGGGGTCACCGGGAGGGGAGGGGATTGGCTGAGGGGCCGGCCCGCAGCTCAGGTGAGCACATCATTCCCAGTGCGGGAGGCGGGGCTTAGCAAGGGGCGGGGTCACCGGGAGGGGAGGGGATTGGCTGAGGGGCCAGCCCGCAGCTCAGGTGAGCACATCATTCCCAATGCGGGGGGCGGGGCTTAGCAAGGGGCGGGGCCATCGGGAGGGGCGGGGATTGGCTGAGGGGCCGGCCCGCAGCTCAGGTAGCACCGTTATTCCCAATGCGGGGGGCGGGGCTTAGCAAGGGGCGGGGCCATCGGGAGGGGAGGGGATTGGCTGAGGGGCCGGCCCGCAGCTCAGGTAGCACCGTTATTCCCAATGCGGGGGGCGGGGCTTAGCAATGGGTGGGGCCACCTGGAGGGGAGGGGATTGGCTGAGAGGCAGGGCCACCGGGAGGGGAGGGGATTGGCTGAGGGGCCGGCCCGCAGCTCAGGTAGCACCGTTAGTCCCGATGCTGGAGGGGCGGGGCTTAGCGGGGGCGGGGCCACCTGGAGGGGAGGGGATTGGCTGAGGGGCGGGGCCACCTGGAGGGGAGGGGATTGGCTGAGGGGCCGGCCCGCAGCTCAGGTAGCACCATTATTCCCAATGCGGGAGGGGAGGGTCTTAGCAGGGGGCAGGGCCACTGGGAGGGGAGGGGCTTGGCTGCGGGGCGTGGCCACCGGGAGGGGAGGGGCTTGGCTGAGGGACGGGGCCACCAGGAGGGGATTGGCTGAGGGGCAGGCCCCAGCTCAGGTGCGCAGGGTTATCACCATCAAGAAGAGGGGTGGTGCCACTGGAAGAGGAGGGTCTTAGCAGGGGCGGGGCCATCAGGCAGGATGGGGATTGGCTGGGGGCGGGCCACCTGGAGAGGAGGGGCTTGGCTGGGGGCGGGACCATGTGAAGGGGCGGGGCTTGGGTGAGGGGCGGGGCCAGGGACCTGCAGGTGCACACCCTGCCGCCTGAGTTCACTCCCCACGAGCACCCACCAGGCCCGCGGGGCTGGTGCACCGGGAAGGGGTGGAGGCGCGGGTCCGAGCCTGGCGGGGCGCCGGGGCAAAGGTCACCCCGAGCTCCCTGCCCCCCACCGCACCCCTGACCCTGCCCCCCGCCCCCCAGCTGGCTGCACGCCGAGGCCGTGGTGCAGGACGTGCAGGTGCTGCCCGAGGCGGGCGTGGCCGACGTCACCGTCATCATCAGCGAGGCTGCCTACGGCCGCTTCCGGAAGCTCTTTCCGGGCTGACCCGGAAGTGCTTTCCAGGCTGACCCGGAAGCGCTTTTCAGCGCTCCAGCAGGAAGAGGAGGCGGGTCCCGGTTCCGCTGGATGGTCCTGGCGGAAGTCGGCCGGCGGTGCATTGCTTCCCTTGGTCCCCGCGTCCGTCCACAGACTTTTTCCGGAGGAAACTGGGCCTCCGGCTTCGTGTTCCCGCCGCGACGGCAGTTCTGGCCGCAAAACGGCAGCTTTGGCTGCTCCAGGGGTTGGGGCTTACCCCAGACCGAGGCCTGCACCCCGGACCGAAGCCTGCACCCTGAGACCCAGGCCTGCACCCCGGACCGAGGCCTGCACCCCGCACCGAGGCCTGCACCCCACGACCGAGGCCTGCACCCCACACCGAGGCCTGCACCCCGAGACCCAGGCCTGCACCCCACACCCCCAGACCAAGGCCTGCACCCCGAGACCCAGGCCTGCACTTCACACTGAGGCCTGCACCTCGAGAACGAGGCCTGCACCCCTGGACCGAGGCCTGCACCCCAGACCGAGGCCTGCACCCCTGGACCGAGGCCTGCACCCCACACCCCCAGACCGAGGCCTGCACCCCTGGACCGAGGCCTGCACCCCGAGACCCAGGCCTGCACCCCCGGACCGAGGCCTGCACCCCGGACCGAGGCCTGCACCCCGGACCGAGGCCTGCACCCCAGACCGAGGCCTGCACTGTACACTGAGGCCTGCACCCCGTGACCCAGGCCTGCACCCCTTACCGAGGCCTACACCCCGTGACCGAGGCCCGCACCCTGAGACAAGAGGCCTGCACCCTTAGACCGAGGCCTGCACCCCCAGACCGAGGCCTGCATCCCGCACCGAGGCTGTACCCCGAGAACGAGGCCTGCACCCCGGACCGAGGCCTGTACCCTGGACCGAAGCCTGCACCCCAAGACCCAGGCCTGCTCTTCACTGAGGCCTGCACCCCGAGACCGTGGCCTGCACCCCACACCGAGGCCTGAACCCCGAGACCGAGGCCTGCACCCCGGACCGAGGCCTGCACCCCCGGACCGAGGCCTGCACCCCCAGACCGAGGCCTGACTGAGGCCTACACTCCACATCGAGGCCTGCACCCCGAGACAAGAGACCTGTACCCCGAAACCAAGGCTTCATCCTGAAACCGAGGCCTTCACCCCCAGACTGAGGCCTGCACCCCAGACCGAGGCCTGCACCCCAGACCGAGGCCTGCACCCCGGTCAAAACATATAAATAGGAAGAATTCCTTCACTCTGGGGCCCAGAATCTGAGAGCCGTTTCTGTTGTGGGGTCGAACCCTGGGTTCCAAATAAGCCCCCTGGAGGCTGATGATGGATTTTAAAAAAAAAGCAGGCAGGGATTTATCGAAATATCTGGCCAGGACAGACGCCAGAGCGCCACACGCAGGCGGACCCCACACAACCGCACTGCTTCAAGGGCAGGCAGTTATTTTTAAAGGTTCTGAGAAGGAAAACCTCTTTTGCAACAAACTGCCGTTTGGAATTTTTTTCTGCTGTTCTTCCTAGATAAAATGTTGCTTTCTGCTTTGCTTTAACCCGTTTGAAGAATGATGGAGATAGACTTAAAGGGCCGAGACCGGTAGTGGCTCAGTGGATAGAGCATCGGCTTGCGGACGGAAGGGTCCCGGGTTCGATTCCCAGTCAAGGGCATGGACCTTGGTGGCTGAGGGCACATACCCAGTGGGGGGGCGTGTAAGAGGAAGCTGATCGATGACTCTCTCTCATCGATGTTTGTAACTCTCTCTCCCTCTCCCTTCCTCTCTGTAAAAAAAAAAAAAAATCAATAAAATTTTATTTTTTTAAAATTAAAAATAAATTAAAAAAAACGCCATTGATCCGGTCCCTGTCTCTCTACTGACCTCTAGTGGTCAAAGCGTGTATTTACATTTTTTTTTGAAGCCCGTGTGGTTCAGTGGGTAGAGCATCGGCCTGCGGACGGAAGGGTCCCGGGTTCGATTCCCGGTCAAGGGCATGGACCTTGGTTGTGGGCACATCCCTAGTGGGGGGCGTGCAGGAGGCGGCTGATGGATGTTTCTCTCTCATCGATGCTTCTAACTATCTCCTTCCTCTCTGAACAAAATCAATAAAAATATATATTTCAAAATCAATAAAATATATATTTTAAAAATCAATAAAATATATATTTTTAAAATGATATATTAAAAAATTATTTTAAATTTTAAAAAAGCAAGTTTTGCCTGTAATCCCTTGCTTAGAATTTGAATTCATCTTATTTCAGTTTTCCTCTGGATCCCGCGAGTGATCAATGGAACTCCGTCTCTCCGGTATTGCTCTGTTATATTCTCCGGTTTTCTGTACTCCCCTGACCTCGCAGGAGGCCTGGGTGAGCCCCCCCAAAAAGGGGTGGAGGGGGGGCTATTCTTGTTCTCTGAGACTCGGGGACACACACACAGCTGACACCCCGTCCTGGGGGCCGAGGTCAGCCCCCAGCCTCTCCCGGGGAAAATGCCGGAAGCTGATCATTGTCACCGATAGAGGGATGTGACCGGGGGATCCTGAAGGCTGGTCGGCCGGCCTTCACGGCTCTGAATGGGGAGCTTTTCACTGCTTGTTTGTTTATTTTATTTATTTATTTTTATTTATTTTTTTAACGTTTGCCGACACATCTATATCAGCATTCTTTTTTTTTTTCTTATATATATATATATATATATATATATATATATATATATATATATAAAATCTTATTGATTTTACACAGAGAGAAACTGAGAGGGATAGAGAGTTAGAAACATCGATGAGAGAGAATCATCGACCAGCTGCCTCTTGCACGCCCCCCACTGGAGATGTGCCTGCAACCAAGGTATGTGCCCCTGACCGGAATCGAACCCGGGACCTTTCAGTCTGCAGACCAGTGCTCTACCCACTGAGCCAAATCGGTTTCAGCTCTTTTTTTAAAATATATTTTATTGATTTTACACAGAGAGAAATTGAGAGGGATAGAGAGTTATTATAGTAAGGTCGATGAGAGAAACATCGACCAGCTGCCTCCTGCACGCCCCCCACTGGGGATGTGCCCGCAACCAAGGTCCATGCCCTTGACCGGAATCGAACCCGGGACCCTTCAGTCCTCAAGCTGACGCTCTATCCTCTGAGCCAAACCGGTTTCGGCTGTTTATTTATTTGTTTTTTTAAATATCTTATTGGTTTTTTATAGAGAGGAAGAGAAAGGGATAGAGACATCGATGAGAGAGAGAATCATCGACCAGCTGCCTCTTGCACACCACCTACTGGGGATGTGCCTGCAACCAAGGTCCATGCCCTTGACCGGAATCGAACCCGGGACCCTCCAGTCCGCAGGCCGAGGCTCTACCCACTGAGCCGCACCGGCGTTGGCTCGCTCATTGTTTGGTTGAGACATTGGCGGTTGAAGCAGCCTCCACCTGTTAATCATACGTACATTCTTGCTGAGTGTCTCCTATTGGAATTTCCTGCCTAAAGGATGTGGGTGTTTCCCCGTGGCCTCAATTTTAGGGATGGCTCTGAAACCGGGGTGGCTCAGTGGGTAGAGCGTCGACCTGCAGACGGAAGGGTCCCGGGTTCCATTCCCAGTCAAGGGCATGTGCCACTTGGGAGAGAGAGAGAGGATGGGGGTTTGGGGGGACGGTGGGGGTTTGGGGGGGCAGGTCGGCTCAGAGGATGGGGATTTGGGGAGACGGGTCAGCCCAGAGGATTTGGGGGGTCCTCGCCCTATGGGGGGGATCGGGTAGCTCAGAGGATGGGGGTCCTGGCCCCTATTGGAGGGGGGGATCGGGTAGCTAAGTGGGTGGGGTTTGGGGGGACCATGGGGGTTTGGGGGGCGGGTCAGCCCAGAGGGTGGGGTTTGGGGGGTTGGGTAGCTCAGTGGGTGGGGTTTGGGGAGACGGGTTGGCTCAGAGGATGAGGGTTTCGGGGGCCGGGTCAGCTGAGTGGGTGGGGTTTGGGGGGCCGGTGGGGTTCGGGGTCCGGTGGGGGTTCGGGGGGCGGGTCAGCCCAGAGGATGGAGGTTTGGGGGGATCGGGTAGCTCAGTGGGTGGGGTTTGGGGGGACCATGGGGGTTTGGGGGCGAGTCAGCCCAGAGGGTGGGGTTTGGGGGGTTGGGTAGCTCAGTGGGTGGGGTTCGGGGGGCGGGTCAGCCGGCCAGCAGCTTGTCGTTGAGCGCGATGACGTCGCTGACGAAGGAGCCGGGCCCCACGAAGTCGCCGGCGATGACGTTGGTGCCGCGCGGCCCCGGGCGCTGCGCTCGGACCCAGGCCGCCAGGGGCGCGCGGCCGCGCAGCGTGAGGCTCCGCAGCGACGCCGCCGGGTGCGCGAGCACGTAAGGCAGGTCCGCCGTCAGGTTGATGCCGGCCACGAACAGCCCGTCTGCGGGGGGAGAGACGCTCACCGGGCCGCCCCGAGGGTCCCGGGTTCGAGTCCCGGTCCGGGGCCTGGGCCTGGGCTGCAGGCACATCCCCAGTGGGGGGCGTGCAGGAGGCAGCGGATCAATGATTCTCTCTCATCATCGATGTTTCTAGCTCTCTGTCCCTCTCCCTTCGTCTCTGCAAAAAATCAATAAAATATATATTTAAAAAAGATAAATTTAAGAAATTAAAATGCAAAATCAATGGGAAACAGACTTGGAGGAGGACTTAAATAAAATGAAATAATAAAATAAAATAAAATGAAATAAAATAAAATAAATAGCCGAATGTGGCTCAGTGGGCAGAGCGTCGGCCTGCGGGCTGAAGGGTCCCGGGTTCGATTCCCGGCCAAGGGCATGGACCTCGGTGGCTGAGGGCACATCCCCGGTGGGGAGCGTGCAGGAGGCAGCGGATGGATGATTCTCTCTCATCATCGATGTTTCTAGCTCTCTCTCTCTCTCCCTCTCCCTTCCTCTCTGTGAAAAATCAATAATATTAAAAATCAATATTTTTAAAAATAATAATAAATAAATAAATATCTACAAACATGTTATAGTGGGCCGTCATGTCCCAGACCGATGTCTCATGAAACCACCAATCAGCGTGTGCTGAGGCCCTAAGCCCCGCCCCCTGAGCGCCCTAAGCCCCGCCCCTGAGCGCCCTAAGCCCCGCCCCCTGAGCGCCCTAAGGTCCGCCCCCTGAGCGCCATAAGCCCGCCCCGCCCCCTATCCTTAAAGGTGCGTGTACCCCGGCCCTCCATCCCTCTCTCTCTCTCTCTCTCTCTCTCTCTCTCTCTCTCTCACACATATACACACACACACACACACACACACAGTGTTCATTTCTCTCTCTCTCTCTCTCTCTCTCACACACACACACACACACACACACACACAGTGTTCATTTCTCTCTCTCTCTCTCTCTCTCTCTCTCTCTCTCTCTCTCTCTCTCTCGCTCTCTCTCTCTCAGCAGCCGGCAGGGGCACCCTTCCCTCCGATAAAGCCTGTGTGTGCCCTGCCATTCCAGTCCCCGGACGACCTGCTGTAATCTGTCAGTAACCGCACCCACACACAGAGACAGACAGGCGTGTGTGCGCACGTGTGTGCCGGCGCACACGTGTACACATATGTATGATATGTGTGTGCCTGTTTGTACCTGCACGCACACAGAGAGACATGCATGTGTGTGTGTGCGTTTGTGTTTGCTCACAGGCACACGCTGCTCTCCAACCCCTCTCGCCCCGTCATGCGTCAAGCACGCGTGTGTACATGTATGTACAATGTGTGTGCTTACTTGTATACACACAGAGAGAGACATGTATGTGTGTGTGTGTGCTTCATGCTGCTCTCAGACCCTCTCCCCTCGTCACGCCCAGAGCCCGCCTGCAGGGCCGTGGGCATGCATGTGCTGGTGTGTACATACATGTATGATGTGTGGGTGCTTATTTGTATTCACACACGCACATAGAGAGACATACATGCGTGTGTGTGCACACGTTTGCTCACTGACACACACGCTCCACACGCTGCTCTCAGACCCCTCTCCCCTCGTCACGCCCAGAGCCTGCCTGCAGGGCCGTGGCACGTGTGTACTTCTACACACACGTACACATATGTGGATGTGTGGGTGCTTGTTTGTAACCACACATGCAGAGACATACATGTGTGTGCACACACGTTTGCTCACTGATACACTCCACACGCTGCTCTCAGCCCCTCTCCCCCCTGTCACGCCCAGAGCCCGCCTGCAGGGCCGTGGCACGCGTGTACCTGTGCACACGCGTGTCCGCAGCCCGCCCCCCGCCGCACCCACCTGGGCGGCCCTGCGCCTTCTTGCGCTCCAGGAAGCGGACCAGCTTCTTGGGCGCCGCCCGGTCGCCCCACCAGTAGGGGATCCCCGGCCAGAGCTCGGGGTGCCGGCCGACCGCCGCCTCCTCCTCGTACGACAGCACCACCTGCTGGCCGCGCGCCCACAGCTGCCGCAGCGACGGCACCTCCTGGGGGGAGACGGGGGGACCCGGGTGTGAGGGCGGCCGGGGGGGGGCCCCCTCTTTCTCCCCGTCCCCCACCTCGTCACACACACACACAGACACACACACACAGACACACACACACAGACAGACACACACACACACACACAGAGACACATACAGATACACACACAGACACACACACACACAGACAAACACTCACACACACACACACACAAACACACAGACACACACACACAGACACACACACACACACACACACACACAGAGACACATACAGATACACACACAGACACACACAGACACACACACAGACAGACACACACACAGACACACACACAGAGACACACAGAGACACAGACACAGAGACACACACACAGAGACACACAAACACACAGAGACACATACAGACACACACAGAGAGACACATACAGATACACACACAGACACAGAGACACACACACAGAGACACACACACACAGACACACACACAGACACACACAGACAGACACACACACACACAGAGACACATACAGATACACACACAGACACACACAGACACACACACACACAGACAAACACTCACACACACACATACAGACAGACACATAGACACACACAGACACACACGCACACACTCACACTCACTCCGCTCACCCCCCGCGGGCACAGCATGTCCCCGAAGATGGTCTGCAGGCAGGACACCAGGTAGTCGTGCAGCGCGGGGCCCAGGCCCTCGAAGCCCCTGCAGGCCAGCACCAGCACCTCCCGCGGGTGGCGCTCCAGCCACTCCGACACCTCGGTCAGCGTGTCCTGGGGGCGGGGGGGGGGTCTGAGCGCCCGGGGGGGGGGGCTGGCGTCTCCCATGGGCGCCCGGCCCCGCCCCTCCCAGCGGCCCCCCAACTCCCGCCCGGAGCCGGGGAGGCGGGGCGGCCTGCGCACAGGGACCTGCAATACCGCCCGCCGCCGCCAGAGGGCAGCACAGCCCAGAAAGGCCGCTCTGCCGCCACTCCTCACCCCCCACCTCCCCCAGAGGGGCCCCCACCTGCACCAGCCCCCCATCTCCCCAGCCCCCACCTCCCCCAGCCCCCGACCTCCATCCGCTCCCCCCAGGAGCCGGGCAGGAGGCAGGGCGGCCTGAGCACAGGCGGCCGGCAATACCACCCGCCGCCACCAGAGGGCAGCACAGACCAGAAAGTCCGCGGAGCCGCTAACTCACTGGTTGTCCGCCCCCCCCCCACCCAGTGAGGTTTCCCCTCCCCCCTCAGGGCCCCCACCTCCCCCAGCCCCACCTCCCCCAGCCCCCACCTCCCCCTCCAGCAGGGCCCCCACCTCCACCAGCAGCGCGGTGTAGAGCATGTGCACGAAGTGCAGGTTCCGGGGGGACCCGTCGGGCATGTGGGCGATCCGCAGGTCCAGGTAGCGCACGCCCGCGTCCAGCTGCTCCGTGACGTCCAGCTCCTGCGGGGGGGGGGGGGGGGGAGTTGGGGTGTCGGGGTGTCGGGGTGTCGGGGCCGGATGGCAGGCAGCTTTTATGTTGAAATGCTGAAGCCATTTCATTTCAGCAAGTGACTTTTCAAAGAATTCTCAGTGTGCTACTTGGGAAATTGAGCCGTTTGCTTTCTGGAGGGGGCCTATGGAATAGCGCATTTAATAGATAGATAGATAGATAGATAGATAGATAGATAGATGATAGATAGATAGATAGATAGATGATAGATAGATGGATAGATAGATGGATAGATAGATAGATAGATGAATAGATAGATAAATAGATAGATAGATACATACATAGATAGATAGATGATGGATAGATAGATAGATAGATGATAGATAGATAGACAGACAGATGGATAGACAGATGGATAGATAGATGGATAGATAGATAGATAGATGAATAGATAGATAAATAGATAGATACATACATAGATAGATAGATAGATAGATGATCAATATAGATATAGTTATAGATATATATATATATTTATTTATTTCAGAGAGAAAGGGAGAGATAGAAACAGCCATGATGAGAGAAAACCATGGGCCAGCTGCCTCCTGCACGCCCCCCACTGGGGATGTGCCCTCAGCCACCAAGGTCCATGCCCTTGGCCGGGAATCGAACCCGGGACCCTTCTGTCCGCAGGCCGACGACGCTCTATCCACTGAGCCACACCGGTTTCGGCCATAAAAACTTATTTAAAAAAAAGAAAAAGAAGCCGAAGCCGGTGTGGCTCAGTGGATAGAGCGTCGTCGGCCTGCGGACAGAAGGGTCCCGGGTTCGATTCCATCCGGTCAAGGGCATGGGCCCTGGTGGCTGAGGGCACATCCCCAGTGGGGGGCGTGCAGGAGGCAGCGGATGGATGTTTCTCTCTCATCATCGATGTTTCTGATTCTCTGTCCCCCTCCCTTCCTCTCTGTAAAAAAAATCAATAAAATATAATTTTTTAAAAAGAGAGTTAACGGTCTGTTTTGAGGAGTGGAATCCCAGTTCTTCTGTGCACCGACATGCGACTGCTATCGGTCTGAAATGTTTAAAAAATAAAAAATACTTGGCCAGTGGCCAATGACACGGGGGGACAGGGCGGGGACATACGTAGGGAGGGGTTTGGGGTGGGATTGTGGGAACAAGGACAGTGAGGTGAGACCATCATCAATAAAAATAAAAATAAAAATGAAAAAACAGGAAAAAATAAAATAAAAAACAATAAAATAAAAAATCAAGAGAAAAAAATAATCAATAACGATTTAAAAATCAATAAAAACACTTTAAAGAGGAAAAGGAAGGTAGTTGCTAGGGCCCAGGACCCGCAGGCCCGCCCTCCCCGCCCCCAGAGCCGCCCCGAACCCGCCCCAGACATTGTGGGCGGGGACCCGGGTGACTGTCTCCCCGGAAACGCAGTCACCCCAACACCTGCAGGTCACCACCTGCGCCCATTGCAGCACCCCGCCCCCCGCTGCCCCCCGGACCCATTGCTCCCCCGTGTGGGGGGCCGGGCCCTGCAGCCTGGTCAGCAGCCCCCCAGGTCCCCCCAGCACACAGGCTGCTGCACCCCGGGTTTTGGGGGGGCCGCTCCCCGCTCCATCCGGCCTCCCACCCACCCACCCACCCACCGGCTCAGGAATGTGGGCCCCGCCTTCCGCCCCCGCACCCGGGCGGGCCTGGCGGCGGGGCGGGTGCTGGCTGCTGCTTCACGTTTCATTTTCCAAAGGGGAACCCCGGGAACGTCTGGGGGACAGGGCCCCCCAACAAAGGAGGGCGGAGCAGAGAGGAAACTGGGGGGGCTGAGGCTGTGAATGGCCAGCAAAGGGAGACGCGGGTGGAAATAGATGTGAGATTCTCTCTGAGGCGGCATTTAGTCAGGTTGGAGGGTGTTTACGGATGTGGATCCATACAGAGCGTCGGCTGCATGGACCGAAGGGTCCCGGGTTCGATTCCCGGCCAAGGGCATGGGCCTGGGTGGCTGAGGGCACATCCCCAGTGGGGGGCGTGCAGGAGGCAGCTGGTCGATAATATCTCTCTCATCATCGATGTTTCTGGCTCTCTGTCCCTCTCCTTCCTCTCTATAAGAAATCAATAAAATATATTTAAAAATAAAATAAAATATTCTATTGTTGTTTGCTCACAATCCTCCTGTATTTCGGCCCACTGCCTTCAGCATGCCTCTGTCAGAATAAACCTGCATTTCTCTGAAAATGGAAGCATCTGTTCTGTTCGAGGCCCATATCCCAGTTAACCTTGTTTATCTGGGCCCGGCCGGTGTGGCTCAGTGGGTAGAGCGTCGGCCTGGCGGACGGAAGGGTCCCGGGTTCGATTCCTGGTCAAGGGCATGGGCCTGGGTGGCTGAGGGCAAATCCCAGTGGGGGGCGTGCAGGAGGCGGCTGGTCGATGTTCTCTCTCTATCTCTCTCCCTTCCTCTCTGTGAAAAATCAATAAAATATATTACACACACACACACACACACACACACACACACACACACACACACTCAGTCCCTGGCCAGAGCGCTGTTGCTGTTATTTTTCTGTTATTTTTTCGTTGACCCTCCGCCCTCACCCCTGACATTTCCACGGAGGGAGGGGGCGGAGGGAGGGGGCGGACGGAGCAGGAGACACGGATGCGAGAGAGACACCGTCATCGGCTGCGAACTGCACGCCCCAAGGTGTCCAACCGAGACTCGAACCCGGGACCCTCAGGCCGCCGGCCAGCGCCCTCTCCGCGGGCCCACCGGCCAGGCCTCTGCCGCTCCCCGCGGAGGTCAGGGCGGCGGCCGGGCGGGGCGGCGCGGGGACCAGCCCCCGGGACGGGCGGACGGACGGACGGAGGGACGGAAGGACGGGAGGACAGGCAGACGGACGGACAGAAGGATGGAAGGACGGACGGACGGACGGACAGGAGGACAGACAGACGGATGGAAGGACAGACGGACGGACGGGCAGAGGACGGATGGATGGAAGGATGGATGGATAGAAGGACGGAAGGACAGAAGGACAGACGGACGGTCGGTCGGACGGTCGGTCGGTCGGTCGGTCGGACGGGGGCGGGGCGTACCTGGGTGACGGACCAGCGCAGCACCACGGGCTGCAGCAGGCAGGGCAGCACCTTGGCCAGCGCCTGCAGCAGGCGCGACGCGGAGCGGGACACGGGCGACGTCCTGTTGAGGCCGTTAGGTCATGGTGTCGTGGCTGCCTGGGCGGGCGGACGGACGGACGGACGGACGGACGGCCCGTGAGCGCCCCCTGCTGCTCGCAGCTGCCCCCGGGCCGAGGGTGACCCCAGGCGCCCCGGGGACATGCGCACGGGACACGCAGGGCCCCGAGGTCACGGCCTCCCGGGGGGCGGGGCCTCCCTCCTGTGGGGGCGGGGCTTCCTCCTGTGGGGGCGGGGCCTCCCGTGGGGGCGGGGCCTCCCATGGGGCGGGGCCTCCTGTGGGGTCGTGGTCTTTGCAGACGGGATGGACAGGGTGAAGGGTCGAGGACGGGGTCGTCTGGAGGTCGAACTGGGATGGACGGGGACGCACTAGGATGCACTGGGACGCACTGGGTCGGACTGGGGCGGACGGGGGACTCACCCGGGATGGACGGGGACGGACTGGGATGGACGGGGACGGACTGGGATGGACGGGGACGGACTGGGATGGACTGGGACGGACTGGGATGGACGGGGACGGACTGGGATGGACGGGGACGGACTGGGATGGACTGGGACGGACTGGGATGGACGGGGACACACTGGGATGGACTGGGACGGACTGGGACGCACTGGGGCGGATGGGGGGCCTCACTGGGACGGACTGGGACGCACTGGGACGGACTGGGACGGACTGGGATGGACTGGGACAGACTGGGACGGACGGGGACACACTGGGATGGACTGGGACGAACTGGGATGGACTGGGACGGACGGGGGGCCTCACTGGGACGGACTGGGACGCACTGGGGCGGACGGGGGGCCTCACTGGGACGGACTGGGACGCACTGGGGCGGACGGGGGACTCACCCGGGATGGACAGGGATGGACTGGGATGGACTGGGACAGACTGGGACGCACTGGGACGGACGGGGACGGACTGGGATGGACGGGGACAGACTGGGACGGACGGGGACACACTGGGATGGACTGGGACGAACTGGGACGCACTGGGACGGACGGGGGGCCTCACTGGGACGGACTGGGACGCACTGGGGCGGACGGGGAGACTCACCCGGGATGGACAGGTGGCTCAGGGGCAGGTCCCACAGCTGCGGGCTCAGCGCCCCCATCCAGTCGGACAGCGGGTTCGGGTTCGAGCTCCGGACGCTGCCCGGGGCGCTCACCTGCCCGTTCATCCCGGTCACCGGAGCGGGCGCCCTGGGGAGGGCGGAGGGGGAGGGCGGAGGGCGTGGGCGTCAGACCCAGGGGCACGGCCACGCCTTCTGGTGCCCGGGGGGGGGGGGGGGGGGCGGGGGGCAGTGGGTTTGGGGGGAAAATAACCAAAAACAGACTTTCCTCCGGGGCCGCTGGGGAGGGGGAGAGTGCAGGGGGGAGAGAGACAGAGAGACAGAGAGAGACAGAGAGAGAGACAGAGAGAGAGACAGAGAGACAGAGAGAGAGAGAGACAGAGAGAGAGAGAC
>NW_028182211.1:10000-25000 GCF_964339955.1 Pipistrellus hanaki | reverse complement strand
GGTTTAGAGAAAAAGAGAAAGAAAAAAAAAATCCCGGATCCGTAAAAACAACTAAAAAAAAAAAAAAAAATGTGTATATATTTTCCCACAGCCCAGCAGGGGGCGTGCGAGAGGCAGCCGGTCCCGGGATTCTCTCTCTCATCCTGAAAGTCTCTCTCTCTCTCTCTCTCTCTCTCTCTCTCTCTTTCCCTTCCTTTTCTGATGTCAATAAAAGTAGAAACACATTTTTTTTTAATATAAATTAAATGACCCCTGGCCGGTGTTGCTCAGTGGCTAGAGCGTCGGCCTGCGGATGGAAGGGTCCCGGGTTCGATTCCCGGTCAAGGGCATGGACCTCGGTGGCTGAGGGCACATCCCCAGTGGGGGGCGTGCAGGAGGCAGCGGATGGGTGTGTCTGTCTCATCATCGATGTTTCTGACTCTCTGTCTCTCTTTCTTCCTCTCTGTAAAAAATCAGTAAAACTTATATACACGTATGTATATCTATATGTGTGTGTGTGTGTGTGTGTGTGTATAAAATGAGAGAGAAATATATATATATGAAATGAGAAATATATATATTAAAATATATAAAATATTTATAAAATGAGAAATATATATTAAAATATATATGAAATGAGAAATATATATTAAAAATGTATAAAATATATATGATGAGAAATATAAATATTAAAGGTAGATAAAATGAGAAATATATGTATATTAAAAAAATAAAAAAGATGTATAAAATTAGAAATATATATATTAAAATATATAAAATTAGAAATATATATTGAAATATATAAATATATATAAAGAGAGATATATATGAAAAATGTATTAAAAGAGAAGTATAAATATTAAAAATATATAAAACATATGTAAAATGTGAAATATTTATATTAAAAAATAAGATATATATAGAAAATGAGAAATTTACATATTACAATACATAAAATTAGAAATATATATTAAAATATATAAGATATATATAAAGTGAGAAATATATATGTAAAATATATAAAAAGAGAAATATATATATTAAAAATTATAAAATATATATAAAATGAGAAATATACATATATAAAATGAGAAATATACGTATAAAATATATATAAAATGAGAATTATATATATTAAAAATATAAAACATATCTAAAATGAGAACTATACATATTAAAATATATAAAATATATATATATAAAAATGAGAACTGTACATTTAAAATATATAAAATGAGAAATGTACATATTTAATATATATAAATATATATATAGAAAATGAGAAATATACACATTAAAATATGTCTAAAATGAGAACTATACATATTAAAATATGTAAAACATATATATAATGAGAACTATACATAGAAAAAATATATATGAAATATATATATAAAATGAGAACTAGTCATATTAAAATATATAAAATATATAACAATATATATATAAAATGAGAATGGTACATATTAAAAATATATAAAAATATATATATATAAAATGAGAACTGTACATATTAAAATATATAAATTGAGAAATGCACATATTTAATAAATATAACATATATATGTATAAAATGAGGACGGTACATATTAAAAATATATAGAGCGAGAAGTGTCCATATTTAATAAACATAAAATATGTCTATAAAAAGAGACATATACATAATAAAATAGAACCATACATATTTAATATATATACTATATATATATAAAGTGAGAACCATACACAATAAAACATATAAAGCGAGAGGTGCACACGTTTAACAAAGATAAAACACACACATATATATATAAATATCTATATATTTATGAAGAAGCGTCTGTGGCCACCAGGGGGCAGTGCCGCGCGCTCACCGATGTCCGGCAGGAACTCGATGGCCTCGGCGCAGGGCACGGGCCCCCGGGGGCCGGAGCCCGTCACCAGGAGCCGGTGCTGCCGCTCGGAGAAGGCGGAGACGCTGTCGAACCGGCACTGCACGCGGGTGCCCTGGGCGGTGGCCGTGTACCGGGGGCAGGCCCACCGCTGGGAGGTGCTGGGGGCGGGGGCGGGGCTGATGAGGACTGTAGCCCCGCCCACAAGCCCCAAGCCCCGCCCACAAGCTCCTAGCCCCGCCCACAAACCCCCAGCCCGTCCCACAAACACCTAGCCCCGCCCACAAGCCCCCAGCCCCGCCCACAAGCCCCCAGCCCCTCCCACAAGCCCCCAGCCCCGCCCACAAGCCCCCAGCCCGTCCTACAAACACCTAGCCCCGCCCACAAGCCCTAAGCCCCGCCCACAAGCCCCCAGCCCTGCCCACAAGCTTCTAGCCCGTCCCACAAACCCCTAGCCCCGCCCACAAGCCCCCAGCCCCGCCCACAAGCTCCTAGCTCGTCCCACAAACCTCTAGCCCCGCCCACAAGCCCCCAGCCCCGCCCACAAGCCACCAGCCCCGCCCACAAGCCCCCAGCCCGTCCCACAAACACCTAGCCCCGCCCACAAGCCCCCAGCCCCGCCCACAAGCCCTCAGCCCCGCCCACAAGCCCCCAGCCCCGCCCACAAGCTCCCAGCCCATCCCACAAACACCTAGCCCCGCCCACAAGCCCTCAGCCCCGCCCACAAGCCCCCAGCTCCGCCCACAAGCTCCTAGCCCCGCCCACAAGCCCCCAGCCCCGCCCACAAACCCCTAGCCCCGCCCACAAACCCGCAGCCCCGCCCACAAGCCCCCAGCCCCGCCCACAAGCCCCCAGCCCGTCCCACAAGCTCCTAGCCCGTCCCACAAGCCCCCAGCCCCGCCCACAAGCCCCCAGCCCAGCCCACAAACACCTAGCCCCGCCCACAAGCCCCCAGCCCCGCCCACAAGCCCTCAGCCCCGCCCACAAGCCCCCAGCCCCACCCACAAGCTCCTAGCTCGTCCCACAACCCCCTAGCCCCGCCCACAAGCCCCCAGCCCCGCCCACAAGCCACCAGCCCTGCCCACAAGCCCCTAGCCACGCCCACAAGACTCTAATCCCGCCCACAAGCCCCTAGCCCCGCCCACAATCCCATAGCCCCGCCCACAAGCCCCTAGCCCCGCCCGCAAGCCCCTAGCCCCTCCAACTAGCCCCTAGTCCCGCCCATAATCCCATAATCCCGCCCACAAGCCCCATGCCCCTCCCACAAGTCACTAGCACAGCCCATAAGCCCATAATCCCGCCCACAATCCCATAGTCCCGCCCACAAGGCCATAGCCCCGCCCCCCAGCCCATAGTCCCTCCTAAAAGCCCTAACCCCGCCCACCAACCCCGCCCAGCATCTAATCGCCGCCCCACAAGCCCCCTAGCCCCGCCCAGCATTTAATAGCCTCTCCCACAAGTCCCTAGTCCCGCCCACACATCCATAGCCCTGCCCACAAGCACTAGCCCTGCCCACAAGCCCACTAGCCCCGGCCAGCATCTAATAGCCCCGCCCAGAGTCTCTAGCCCCACCCACGAGACCCTAGCCTCTCCCACAACTCCATGGCCCCGCCCACAACTCTCTAATCTTGCTCAGAAGTCCCTAGCCCCGCCCACAAGTCCCTAGTCTTTCCCATAAGCCCACTAGCCAAGTCCACCATTTACTGGCCCCGCCCACAAGTCCCTAGCCCCGCCCATCATACACTATCCACAACTGGGAGCCCCTAGCCCCGCCCATAAGACACTAGCCACGCCCAGGAGAGTCTATCCTCATCCACAGATTCCTAACCCCGCCCACAAGTTCCTAGCCTCGCCCACATTTCCCTAGCCCCGCCCACCAGACTCTAGCCACGCCCAAGAGACACTAGCCACGCCCAGGGGACACTAGCCCCACCCAGGAGACACTAGCCCCGTCCATCAGACCCTAGCCACTCCCAAGAGACACTAGCCCCGCCCAAGGGACTCTAGCCACGCCCACCAGTCACTAGCCCTGCCCACAAGTTTCTAGTCCCGCCCAGGAGACCCTAGCCACGCCCACAGAATCCTAAACCCACCTAAGAGAGTCTAACCCCGCCCGGAAGGCCCTAGCCACACCCATGAGACTCTAGCCACTCCCAGGAGACCCTAGCCCCGCCCAGGAGACCCTAGCCCCGCCCACAATTCCATAGCCCCACTCACAAGTCTCTAGTCTCGCTCAGAAGTTCCTAGTCCCGCCCACCAGCCCCTAGACCCTCCCACAAGTCCCTAGTCTCACCCAGACATCCAGAACCACGCCCAGAAGTCCCTAGCCCTGCCCACAAGCCCATAGTCAGAACCACAAGACCTAGCCCCGCCCACAAGTCTCTAGTCCCGCCCACAGTCCATAGCTTCGCCCACACACCCATAGCCCCGCCCAGAAGTCCCCAGCCCCGCCCACAAGTCCCTAACCCCGCCCACAACTCCATAGCCCCGCCCACATATCCATAACCATGTCCACAAAGTCCCTAGTCAGGCCTACAGGTCCATAGCCCCACCCACAAATCCATAGTTATGCTGTCAATTCTCTAGCCCCGCCCACATGTCCCTAGCCCCTCCCACAAGTCCCCTAGTTCTGCCAGGTAGTCCTAGCTCCGCCCAGGAGACTCTAGCCCTGCCCACAAGTCCATAACCCCACCAATACTTCCATAGCCCTGCCCAAAAATCAGTAGCCCCGCCCACAAATCACTAGCTACGCCCACAAACCCTAGCCATGCCCACAAGACCACACCCACTTGGTGTCCTCCAGTGCGAACTCATACTGGATGTCCCCAGGGGCCGCCCAGGTGACCCTAGCCCCGCCCACAAGTCCATAGCCCCGCCCAGGAGACCCCAGCCCCGCCCACAAGGCCACACCCACTTGGTGTTTTCCAGCAAGAACTCATAGCCAGGAGACCCTAGCCCCGCCCACAAGGCCCTAGCCCCGCCCTGAAGGCCCTAGCCCCGCCCATAAGTCCATAGCTCCGCCCACAAGCCCCAGCCCCGCCCACAAGGCCACACCCACGTGGTGTCCTCCAGCGAGAACTCATACTGGACGTCACTGGGGGCCGCCCTGCCGGCTGCCCAGGAGACCCTAGCCCCGCCCACAAGTCCCTAGCCCCGCCCAGGAGACCCCACCCCTGCCCACCAGGCCCCACCTACGTGGTGTCCTCCAGCGAGAACTCATACTGGACGTCACTGGGGGCCGCCCTGCCCACTGCCCAGGAGCAGGTGAGGAAATCCTTGTCATGGATCCTGCAGCTCAAATTTTGTGCGGCCGCCAACGGGTCCCCTTCTGCCCGGACAGAGACGGGAACAAAAATAAAAAAAAAAACTGTAAAAAATTACTGGAAAAATTATTGAAAAAGGGCAAAGAAGATGATCCAAATGCAAAGGAGAGAGCTGGGGAAAATTGCAAAGATTGCAAAAAAATATATATATACAAGGGAGATAGACAGCCAAAAACATTATTTAAAAATGCAAGAGTGAGAGAAAGAGCTGAAAAATGCAAAATTTACCAAAAAAAAAAAATATGCAAGGGAGAAAAACAGCCATAAACATGATTTAAAAATGCAAGAATGAGAGAAAGAGCTGAAAAATGCAAAAATCACACAAAAAAATGCAAGGGAGATAGCCAAAAACACGATTTCAAAATGCAGGAGTGAGAGAAAGAGCTGAAAAATGCAAAAATTATTTAAAAAAAAAAGCAAGGAAGATAGACAGCCAAAAACATGATTTAAAAACGCAACAGAGAGAGAAAGAGCTGAAAAATGCAAAAAATATTTTATAAAAATGCAAGGAAGTTGGCAGCCAAAAACATGATTTAAAAATGCAAGAGAGAGAGAAAGCTAAAAAATGGGAAAATTATTTTAAAAAAATGCAAGGGAGATAGCCAAAAACCTGATTTAAAAATCCAAGAATGAGAGAAAAAGCTCAAAAATGCAAAAATTTCAAAGAAAAAAATGCAAAGCAGAAAGCGGAGAAATGCAAAGGTTATCAACATCACGCAAAGGAGATAGCTGAAAAAAATGCAAAACTTACCCAAAAAAATGCAAAGATTGCAAAAAAATAAGATAATAAAAAAGCAAGGGAGATAGATTTTTCTTTATAGCATCAAAGCCAAAACATTATTTAAAAAATGCAAGAGAGAGAGAGTCATAAAATGCAAACATTACATAAAACTGCAACAAAGATAGAAAACAAGAAAAAGAGCAAAAATTACAAAAAAAAAATACCAAAAAGATCATCGAAAAAATGCAGACATGACCTAAACATTGTCATTTTTCAGTAATTTATGTCATTTTCCCGGTAATTTTTGTCATTTTCTGGTAATTTTTGTCATTTTCCGGTAATTTTTTCTTTTTTTTGGTAATTTTTGTCATTTTTTTTTTGTAATTTTTGTCATTTTTTGGTTATTTTTGTCATTTTTTCGGTAATTTTTGTCATTTTCTGGTAATTTTTGTCACTTTTTGGTAATTTTTGTCATATTCCAGCAATTTTTGTCATTTTCTGGTAAATTTTTGTCATTTTTTGGTGATTTTTGGGTAATTTTGGTCATTTTTTGGTGATTTTTTTTGTAATTTTTGTCATTTTTTGGTGATTTTTTTGTAATTTTTGTCATTTTTTGTAATTTTTGGGTAAATTTTGTCATTTTTTGGTAATTTTTGTCATTTTTCGGTAATTTTTATCATTTTCCAGTAATTTTTGAGTAATTTTTGTCATTTTTTGGGTAATTTTTTTCATTTTTTGGTAATTTTTGTCATTTTTTCGGTAACTTTTGTCATTTTCTGGTAAATTTTTGTCTTTTTCCGGTAAATTTTTGTCATTTTTTGGGTAATTTTGGTCATTTTTTGGTGATTTTTTTGTAATTTTTGTCATTTTTTGGTAATTTTTGTCATTTTTCGCTAATTTCTGTCAGTTTTTGGTTATTTTTGGGTAATTTTTGTCAGTTTTTGGTAATTTTTTTCATTTTTTGGTGATTTTTTTTGTAATTTTTGTCATTTTTTGGTGATTTTTTTGTAATTTTTGTCATTTTTTGTAATTTTTGGGTAATTTTTGTCATTTTTTGGTAATTTTTGTCATTTTCCGGTAATTTTGATCATTTCCAGTAATTTTTTGTCATTTTCCGGTAATTTTTTTTTTATCATTGTCCAGTAATTTTTGAGTAATTTTTGTCATTTTTTGGGTAATTTCTGTCATTTTTGGGTAATTTTTCTCATTTTCTCGTAATTTTTGTCATTTTTTCCGGTAATTTTTGTCATTTTTCCGGTAAATTTTTGTCATTTTTCCGGTAAATTTTTCTCATTTTTCCGGTAAATTTCTGTCATTTCCGGTAATTTTTGTCATTTTTCCGGTAATTTTTGTCATTTTTGGGTAATTTTTGGGTAATTTTTCTCATTTTCTGGCAATTTTTATCATTTTCCAGTAATTTTTGAGTAATTTTTGTCATTTTTCGGTAATTTCTGTCATTTTTGGGTAATTTTTGGGTAATTTTTGGGTAATTTTTCTCATTTTCTGGTAATTTTTGTCATTTTTCCGGTAATTTTTGTCATTTTCCCGGTAATTTTTGTCATTTTCCAGTAATTTTTGAGTAAGTTTTGTCATTTTTGGGGTTATTTCGGGGTTATTTCTGTCATTTTTGGGTAATTTTTGGGTAATTTTTCTCATTTTTCCGGTAAATTTTTGTCATTTTCCCGGTAAATTTTTGTCATTTTTTCCCGGTAAATTTTTGTCATTTTCCCGGTAAATTTTTCTCATTTTCCGGTAAATTTTTGTCATTTTCCCCGGTAATTTCTGCGGCCCCGGAGCCTGACTCTGGATCGGATCCAAACGGACTGACAGACAGACCGAGAGGCTCCGCCCTCACCCGGCTCCGGATACCGAATCCCCGCGGAGTAGGCCCGGCCGTCCATCCGGGCGACGGACACCGTGTAGTTGGAGGGCGAGCACCTCGGCAGGACCGGGAACTTGCAGAAAAGGTTCTTTCTGGCCTGAAACAGGGGCGTAGGGATGGGACCGTCGAGACATTATGTTTGCGGATTTCAGAGACGCAGGGAGAGGGAGAGAGAGAAAGAAAGAAAGGAAGAGAGAGAGAGAGAGAGAGAGAGAGAGAGAGAGAGAGAGAGAGGAGATCTCTCTTTCTCTCTTTCTTCTTTTTCTTTCTCTCTCTCTTTCTCTTTCTTTTATCTTTCTCTCTCTCTCTTTCTTTCTCTCTCTTTGCCCCCTCTCTCCTTTCTTTCTTTCTTTCTTTCTTTCTTTCTTTCTTTCTTTCCTTCTTTTCTCTCTCTTTCTCTCTCATTCTCTCTTGCTCTATTTTCTATCTTTCTTTCTTTCTTTCTCTTTTTCTTTCTCTCTTGCTCTATTTTCTTTCTCTCTCTCTCTCTCTCTCTCTCTCTCTCTCTCTCTCCTTCCTTCCTTCCTTCCTTCCTTCCTTCCTTCCTTCCTTCCTTCCTTCTCTCTCTCTCTCTCTCTCTCTTTTCTTTCTTTCTTTCTTTCTTTCTTTCTTTCTTTCTTTCTTTTCTCTCTCTCTCTCTCTCTCTCTCTCTCTCTCTCTCTCTCTCTCTTCTTTCTCTCTCGCTCTATTTTCTTTCTTTCTTTCTTCTTTCTTTCTTTCTTTCTTTCTTTCTTTCTCTCTTTCTCTCTTTTCTTTCTCTCTTGCTCTATTTTCTCTCTCTCTCTCTCTCTCTCTCTCTCTCTCTCTCTGTCTCTCTCTCTCTCTTTTTATCCTTATTTCTTTTAAAAAAATAACTTCCTTTCCTGCTGTTTCCAAATATCACTCTACTGGCTATTTAATAGCAGAGAGAACTGTATATATTATATTTTACTGATTTCAGAGATGAAGGGAGAGGGAGACAGAGAGAGAAACATCCACGAGGAGAGAGAATCAGGGACCGGCCGCCTCCTGCACGCCCCCTACTGGCTGGGGACGGAGCCCGGCACCCCGGGTCTGTGCCCTTGACCCGGGAATCGAACCCGGGACCCTCCTGGTTCGCAGGTCGATGCGCTAACCATTGAACCACACTGGCCAGACATTTCACAGACAGCCCCCCCTCCCTCCCCCCTTACACCCCACATCCGACCCCGGAATTAGAACCCGGGTCCAGGGTGGTGGGAGGCCCCCAGACATGGGCCGACCCTGCAGGTCCTCCCGGTTCCGGGTTCGAGCGGAGGGGCAGGTACCCCGGTGCTGTAACCGTCGTTTTCGAAGCACCGGATGGCGGACACGTTGGCGAGCAGGTCCCAGGTCAGCCTGCCGGTGCCGGGCTCCATCCTCAGGTTGGCGATCGGCGGAGGGTCCGGGTTCGAGTTTGGCAGGTGTGGACCTTCGGGGACAGGAGGGAGAGAGAGAGAGAGAGACACGGGGACGGGAGCTGAGACCCTCAGCCGGATGGATCGCCCACGGACGTGGGCCGAAGCCGAGTTTAAAAAAAAAAATTCTATAGTATAAAAGCCTAATATGCTAATGATATGCAAATGGTATGCAAATGGGATGCTAATGATATGCTAATGGTATGCTAATGGAATGCTAATGGCATGCTAATGGTATGCTAAGGACCCCAACACCTTGGTAGGATGTAAATATAGTAAAGATATAGATACAAAAATAGAGATAAAAATGTGAATATATGTGTAAATATCGATATCTATAAAAATACAAATATATGTATCAATATAAATACACATGAATATATGTATCGATATAAAAATATATGAATATATGTATAAATATAAATATATATGAATATATGTATTAATGTAAATATACATAAATATATGTATCAATATAAATATAAACAAATATATGTATAAATATAAATATACACAAATATATGTATCAATATAAATATACGTAAATATACGTATCAATATACATATACATAAATATATATCAATACAAATATACATAAATATATCTATGAATATAAATATACGTAAATATATGTATCAATATAAATATATATGAATATATGTATCAATATGAATACACATAAATATATGTATCAATATAAATATAAACAAATATATGTATAAATATAAATATATATAAATATATGTATCAATATAAATACACATAAATATATGTATCAATATAAATATAGATAAATATATATATCAATATAAATATACACAAATATATGTATCAATATAAATATACGTAAATATATGTATTAATATACATATACTATAAATATATATATCAATACAAATATACATAAATATATCTATGAATATAAATATACGGAAATATATTTATCAATATAACTATATGTAAATATATGTTTATATTATAAATATAATATAATATTTATAAATATATTTTAATATACAAATATATAAATATGTTCATATATTTATATATTTAAACATATTTACATAAATATAAATATGTTAATATAAATATATATTTACATTATAAATATATATTTATGTATACATATAAATATATATTTATATTAACATAAATGTAAACATAAATATATAAATATGTTGATATTTATATTTATATTATAAATAAACATGAATATATGTATCCATATAAATATACAGAAATATATGTGTCCATATAATAATACATAAATAGATGTATCAATATAAATACACATAAATATATATAAATAAATGTATCAATATGAATATACGTATACATATAAATATATATAAATATATAATGTGTACAAATATAAATACATAAAAATATACGTATAAATATGAATATATATTCAGTGGGTAGAGCGTCAGTCGGTCTGCGGACGGAAGGGTCCCGGGTTCGATTCCCCCCGGCCAAGGGCATGGACCTCGGTGGCTGAGGGCACATCCCCAGTGGGGGGCGTGCAGGAGGCGGCTGATCCATGGTTCTCTCTCCTCATGGATATTTCTCTCTCTCTCTCTCTCTCTCTCTCTATTTCTCTCTCTCTTTCTCTCTCTCTCTGTCTCTTTCTGTCTCTCTCTCTCTCTTTATTTCTCTCTCTCTGTCTCTCTCTGTCTCTCTCTGAATCTCTCTCTCTCTCCTTTTCTCTCTCTCTCTTTCTCTCTCTCTCTGTCTCTTTCTCTCTCTCTCTCTATCTCTCTCTCTCTGTCTCCTTTTCTCTCTCTCTCTCTCTCTCTATCTCTCTCTCTCTCCTTTTCTCTCTCTCTCTCTCTCTCTCTCTCTCTCTCTCTGTCTCCTTTTCTCTCTCTCTCTTTCTCTCTCTCTCTCTCTCTCTCTCTCTCTCTCTCTCCATCTCTCTCTCTCTCCTTTTCTCTCTCTCTCTTTCTCTCTCTCTCTCTCTGTCTCTCTCAGGAGGCAGCTGGTGGATGTTTCTCTCTCATCACCGATATTTCTGCCTCTCTCTCTCCCTCTCCCTTTGTTTCTGTAAAAAAAAAAAATCAATAAAATATATATTTTTTAAAAAAACATAAAGAAAAACAGGAAGAGGCCAGACCCCCGGCGCCCGCGGACACAGACACCTGGAGGGAGAGAGAGAGAGAGAGAGAGAGAGAGAGAGAGAGAGAGAGAGAGAGAGAGACCAGGGGCAGAAGGTGGTGAAATTCGGTGGTTTTTTTTTTTTCTTTAAATAAATTTATTTATTTTTTTATTTTTATTTTTATCTCAGCTCACAGCTGGCCGGCGGCTTTGGCAATCCCCACACACACACACAGATGGGCTGTGGTCGGGCCTCGGAGCATGAAAAATGCACCTTCTTCTCTGTTCTGAGAGAATCAGAGGTCGAAATCCTCTCCCTCAGTGTTCTTGGGAAAAAAAAAATACAAATATATATATATAATATTTTATTTAATTTTCATTATATGTATAGAATGATATGTATATCCCTTTTATTTTATATTTTTTAATCCTCACCTGAGGATATTTTGGCATTTGTTCTCTCTCTCTATCTCTCTCTCTCCCTCTCTCTATATATATATCTAATCTATATCTATATCTATATTAATATCTATATCTATATCTATATCTTGATCTATATCTATATCTATATCTAATCTATATCTATATCTATATCTATACCTATATCTATATATCTCTATCTCTATATATTTCTTTTATATATTTTTATTTAATTTTAATTACATGTATACAATTATACATATATATAATCTCCCCTCTATTTATTTTTATTAATTTTAAAAATTATATAGCTATAATTATATATCCTTTTATTTATTTTTAATAAAATTGTAATTATATATATATATATATATCCCTTTTATTTATTTTTTGTTAATTTTTAATGCTCATCTGAGGATATTTTGCCAATGGTTTTCTCTCTCTCTCTCTTTATACCTATCTATCCATCTATCCATCTATCTATATATCTATCTATCTATATATATCTATATATCCTTTTATTTATTTTTATTAAAATTTTAATTATATATATATATCTCTTTTGTTTATTTTTTATTAATTTTTAATGCTCATCAGAGGATATTTTGCCAGTCGTTTTCTCTCTTTCTTTCTCTCTCTCTCTCTCTCTCTCTCTCTGTATATATATATATATATATATGTATTGATTTCAGAGAGGATAGGAGAGAGAGAGAGAGAGAAACATCCATGAGGAGAGAGAATCACGGACCAGCCGCCTTCTGCACGCCCCCTGCTGGTTGGGGATGGAGCCTGCAACCTGGGCCTGTGCCCCTTGACCGGGAATCGAACCCGGGACCCTTCCGTCCGCAGGCCGACGCTCTATCCACTGAGCCACACCGGCCAGGGCTCTGAAACATGTTTTTAATTCAAGTTTTAGTGGTCAGTGCGCATCATAGCGACCGGTCGGCCGGTCGGCTGTCTGCCCCCTGGTGGTCAGTGCGCGTCATAGCTACTGGTTGAGCGGCCTCAGCATGTCATTAGCATATCGTTATCACATCATTATCATATCATTAGCATACCATTAGCATACCATTAGCATATCATCAGCATATCATTAACATATCATTAGCATATCATTAGCATAGGAAGCTTTGTGCTCGAGGCCGTGACTCGGTTTCCCCCGGGCGCCTACCTCGGTCCCCGAGCAGCCGAACAGGTGCCAGGAGGAGGGCGGCGAGCGGGAGCCAGGCCATGGGGAGGCGTGTCCGGTCCGGGGGCGGGGCTGGCCTGCAGGAGGGAGGGGACAGGGCGCCCGGTGGGCCCGGGTTCGACTGGAGGGAGAGGAGGGCAGGGGGGGAGGGTCCCGGCTCCCAGGGAGCCCGGTGCAGGCAGAGCAGGCAGCTCGCCGAGGGCGAGAAGGCTCTGTGCGTGCACACAGGCGTGTGCAGGCATGTGTAAGCGTGTGCAGGCGTGTGCAGGCATGTGCAGGCGTGTGTGCAACAGGCACACGCTCACGGCTGCTCATGAGCACATTGACATGGGCATGTGTGCATAGGTGTCTTGCGGACACATGTGTGTGTGTGTCTGTCTCTGTGTGTGTGTGTCTCTGTGTCTATGTCTGTGTGTGTGTGTGTGTCTGTCTCTCTGTGTTTGTGTGTCTTTGTGTCTCTGTGTGTGTGTGTGTGTGTGTGTGTGTCTCTCTCTCTGTGTGTGTTTGTTTCTGTGTGTGTGTTTCTGGTGTGAGTGTGTGTCTGTGTGTGTGTGTCTATGTCTGTGTGTGTGTGTCTCTGTGTCTGTGTGTCTGTCTCTGTGTGTGTCTGTGTGTGCCTGTGTGTGTGTGTCTGTGTGTCTCTCTGTGTGTGTCTCTGTCTCTGTGTCTGTCTGTGTGTATGTGTCTATGTGTCTGTCTGTAAGTATCTGTGTGTGTCTCTGTGCATGTTGTGTGTTTCTATGTGTGTGTCTCTGTGCCTGTGTGTCTGTGTCTGTGTGTGTCTGTGTGTGTGTGTGTCTGTGTGTGTCTCTCTGTCTGTGTCTCTGTGTCTCTGTCTGTGTCTGTGTCTCTCTGTGTGTCTGTGTCTGTGTGTGTGTGTGTCTGTGTGTGTGTCTCTGTGTGTGACTGTGTGTCTGTGTGTCTTTGTCTGTGTCTGTCTGTCTCTCTGTGTCTCTGTGTGTGTCTGTCTGTATTTGTGTGTGTGTGTCTGTGTGTGTCTCTGTGTGTGTGTGTGTGTGTCTGTGTCTCTGTCTGTGTCTGTATCTGTGTGTCTGTCTGTGTGTGTCTGTGGGTGTGTGTGTGTCTGTGTGTGTGTGTGCCTGTGTGTGTGTCTCTGTGTGTGTGTGTCTGTGTGTGTGTCTGTGTCTTTGTCTCTCTGTGTCTGTGTGTGTGTCTGTGTGTGTGTGTGTCTGTATGTGTTTGTCTGTGTGTGTCTCTGTGTGTGTCTGTGTCTGTGTGTGTCTCTGTGTGTGTGTCTCTGTGTCTGTGTCTGTGTCTGTGTCTGTGTGTGTGTGTGCGTCTGTCTCTCTCTGTGTCTGTGTCTGTCTCTGTGTGTGTCTCTCTCTCTCTGTGTCTGTGTGTGTGTGTCTCTGTGTGTGTGTGTCTCTGTGTGTGTGTCTCCCTCTGTGGCTCCCCCCCCCCCCCCCCCGGGATCGGCCTGGAAAAACCCGGGAAGGTCCATCCGGGAAGGAAACCCATTCACCCCCCCCTCCCCCCCGCCTTCCGGCCGGAGCCGCTGCCGGGAACGGCCGCCCCTGGGCCCCCCCTCCCCCCGCCTCGGACCCGGGGCCGGGAATCCCGCCTCGGACCCGGGGCCGCCGGACCCGCCTGACCCCACTCGGACCCGACGGACCCCCTCCCCAGCTCCCCAGCCCCAGGCCTCCGTCCGCAGACGTCTATATTTAAAAATTAAAAAATATATTTTTTATTGATTTTTTACAGAGAGGAGGGGAGAGAGAGGGAGAGAGAGACAGACTTTAAATTTAATTTAATTTCATTTAAAATATATTTTATTGAGAGCGAGATTTTTAATTTAATTTAAAAAATATATTTTTTTGAGTTTTTGCAGAGAGGAAGGGAGAGGGAGAGACAGCTAGATTTTTAATTTCATTTAATTTAAAATATGTTTTATTGAGAGCAAGATTTTAAATTTAATTTAATTTATTTTAAAATATATTTTATTGACTTTTTTACAGAGAGGAAGGGAGAGGGAGAGAGACAGATTTTTAATTTAATTTTGTTAAATTTTAAATATATTTTATTGAGAGCAAGATAGACGGATGGATAGATAGATAGATAATAGATAGATAGACAGACAGGTGGAT
>NW_028182211.1:0-7500 GCF_964339955.1 Pipistrellus hanaki | reverse complement strand
TTCTTTCTCTCTCTCTCTCTCTCTCTCTCTCTCTCTCTCTCCCTCTCCCTTCCTCTCTGAAATTAATAATAATAATAATAATAATAATATATTTTTAAAGAAAGATGTTATGTCCTGATTGCTGGCTCCATCCCCAGCTGATCCTCGATTCTCTTCTCTCTCTCTCTCTCTCTCTCTCTCTCTCTCTCTCCCTCTCCCTTCCTCTCTGAAATTAATAATAATAATAATAATAATAATATATTTTTAAAGAAAGATGTTATGTCCTGATTGCTGGCTCCATCCCCAGCTGATCCTCGATTCTCTTCTCTCTCTCTCTCTCTCTCTCTCTCTCTCTCTCTCTCCTTCCCTCTCCCTTCCTCTCTGAAATTAATAATAATAATAATAATAATATGTTTTTAAAGAAAGATGTTATGTCCTGATTGCTGGCTCCATCCCCAGCTGATCCTCGATTCTCTTCTTTCTCTCTCTCTCTCTCTCTCTCTCTCTCTCCCTCTCCCTTCCTCTCTGAAATTAATAATAATAATAATAATAATAATAATAATATATTTTTTAAAGAAAGATGCTGTGTCCTGATTGCTGGCTCCATCCCCAGCTGATCCTCGATTCTCTTCCCTCTCTCTCTCTCTCTCTCTCTCTCTCTCTCTCTCTCTCTCTTTCTCTCTCTCTCTCAAAATCCACCCAACACACACAAACACCCTCTTGCCATTCACTTTAAAACCCAGGAACCCCATCCCTGAGCCCCTCGGACCCGGGTCCCCCTCCCCATCCACCCGCGCGCCCCTCACCTGTGTGCGCCCAGGGCGCGCGTTTTTACGCACAGAATCCGGGTCCCCAGCGGTCGATTTCCTGAGGTTCTGGGGTCCCCCCTCGGCGCCCCCTCTTCTGCCTCCAGCTGCCAAGAGCCAGAGGGACCCCAAAGGCTTGTGTTTTTCACCCAAAAAATCAGCGTTTTTTTATAGTTTTGGCCTGGAGACCCCGCCCCTCTCCGCCCCCGCCCCGTGCGTAACAGGGGGGCCCCTTGGGGAGCAGGTGGTTTGGACAAAGGAACGGGGTGTGTTTCCTGCGCATCCGGCCGCCCCGAACCCGCCTCCCCTGTTTCCCAATCACCGGTTTCAGGTTCTCCTTTGTCTTAAGAAAAAAAAAAGCAAAAAAACAGGAAAAAAAAAAAAAAAAAAAGGTTAGTTTTTTTTTCTCCTTTCCATTGTTTTATTTATTTTATTTATTGATTTATTTATTATTATTTTTTTTAATGAGCCAAAGGTATCCATGGGAATGTCGTTGAATATTTTATAAACGATTTTCTTTATTATTTTGTCTTTTATTTTACGTCATGATTTTGTATCTTATTAGGTTATGTCAGGTGACTTCCTAGTTTTATTTCTTTAGTAGTTTATCTTTATCATTTTATCTTTCGTTTTAAGTCGTTATTTTATAGTTTATCATTTTGTTTTGTGTCATTATTTCATATTTTATTATGTTATGTCAGGTGACTTCAAGTTTTATTTCGTTATTATTTTATCTTTATTAGTTTATCTTTCGTTTTATGTCGTTATTTTTTATCTTATCATTTCGTTTTGTGTCATGATTTCATGTTTTATTATGTTATGTCAGGTGACTTCAAGTTTTATTTCGTTATTATTTTATCTTTATTATTTTATCTTTCGTTTTATGTCGTTATTTTTTATCTTATCATTTCGTTTTGTGTCATGATTTCATGTTTTATTATGTTATGTCAGGTGACTTCATGTTTTATTTCATTATTATTTTATCTTTATTATTTTATCTTTCGTTTTATGTCGTTATTTTATATTTATTTCGTTTTGTGTCATGATTTCATATTTTTTATTTTATTATGTTTTGTCAGGTGACTTCCTGTTTTATTTCGTTATTATTTTATCTTTATTATTTTATTTTCTTTTTACAGTGACACCTTTTCTTGTTCTACACATGATACATTATACCCACCAGTAGATACAGAAATAGATCATAATATGGACCATATTATCCATATTATACATTGTAGTTTGGATGAGATCTCTCATACATTTATTTTATTTTGTTATTTTAGTTTTAAAAAAAATATATTTGATTGATTTTTTAACAGAGAGGAATTGAGAGTCAGAAACATCGATGAGGAGAGAGAAAATTATTAATCAGCCGCCTCCTGCACTCCCCCCACTGGGGATGTGCCCTCAGCCACCGAGGCCCATGCCCTTGACCGGGAATCGAACCCGGGACCCTTCCGTCCGCTGGTCGGCGCTCTACCCACTGAGCCACACTGGTTTCGGCTGTATTTTATTTTATTTTATTTTATTTTGTGTTTTATTATTTTTTATATGTTATTCTGACCTCCTGGTTCCCTTTACTTATTTTTTTATTTTCATTTTTTTAATTATGTTATTCTTTTATTTTATATTTTATTTTTTTTTAATTTATTATTTTGTGTTATTATTTTTTATATGTTATTCTGACCTCCTGGTTCCCTTTACTTATTTTTTATTTTCATTTTTTAAATTATGTTATTCTTTTATTTTATATTTTATTTTTTAAAAATTTATTATTTTGTGTTATTATTTTTTATATGTTATTCTGACCTCCTGGTTCCCTTTACTTATTTTTTTATTTTCATTTTTTATTTATGTTATTATTCTTCTTATTAATTTTCTATTTAATTTTATTATTTTATTTTGTGTTATTATTTTTTATGTGTTATTCTGACCTCCTGGGTCACAGGTCGACGCTCTACCCACTGAGCCACACCGTCGAACCCTGAGATACCTCCTAACACACATCGCACAACGCATGGCGAGCTGTGTGCTGCTCTCTCTGCATTCACGTGTGTGTTCATGTTCCCATCATGAGAGATTTTTAAGGGAATGTCAAAAAATAGAAGAATAAAAAGAATAAAAGAATAAAAGAATAAAAGAATAAAAGAATAAAAAATTAAAAGAATAAACAATAAAAGAATAAAATAATAAAAGAATTAAAAAAATAAAAGAATTAAAAAATAAAAGAATAAAAAAATGAAAGAATTAAAGCCGAGACCGGTGTGGCTCAGTGGATAGAGCGTCGGCTTGGGGACTGAAGGGTCCCGGGTTCGATTCCCGGTCAAGGGCATGGACCTTGGTTGCGGGCACATCCCCAGTAGGGGGTGTGCAAGAGGCAGCTGATCGATGACTCTCTCTCATCGATGTTTCTGGCTCTCTATCTCTCTCCCTTCCTCTCTGTACAAAATCAATAAAATATATTAAAAAAAATAAAAAAATTAAAGAATTAAAAAAATAAAAGAATCAAAAACATAAAAGAATCAAAAACATAAAAGAATCAAAAACATAAAAGAATAAAAAATAAAAGGATAGAAAAATAAAAGGAAAAAAATAAAAGGATAGAAAAATAAAAGGATAAAAATATAAAAGGATAAAGAAATAAAAGAATAAAAAAATAAAAGAATAAAAAAATAAGAGGATAAAAAAATAAAAGAATAAAAAAAATAAAAGGATAAAAAAAATGAAAGAATAAAAAAATAAAAGAATAAAAAAATAAAAAAAAAAACCTAAAAAAATAAAAAATAAAAGAATAAAAAAATAAAAGAATAAAAAAAAAATAAAAGAATAAAAAAAATAAAAGGATAAAAATATAAAAGGATAAAAAAATAAAATAATAAAAAAATAAAAGATTAAACAATAAAAGAATAAAAAATAAGCGGATAAAAAAATAAAAGAATAAAAAAATGAAAGGATGAAAAAATAAAAAAAGAATTAAAAAAATAAAAGAATGAAAAAATAAAAGAATAAATAAAATAAAAATGAAATAAAATAAAATGAAACGAACAGCAGCCGGTGCTGTGAAGGGTTTCCTGTTTCCCTCGTAGGAAATGACTGGCCGTTTCCTGACGCCCCACAGCCTGGGCAGCGACAGGAATGAAAACAGTTTCAATTCCAAAGAAAAATAAATAAAATAAAATAAAATAAAATAATAAGAATAGCGGATGTCATCCTGGAGACGGAGCCGGGGGTCAAGGGGGGTCAAGTTCAACCCTCAACCCTCCCCTCCCCCCAGGTCGCCCCTCCTCCCTCCCTCCCTCCCAGGGGTCAAGGGTCAAGTTCAAGGTAAACCTGCCCCTCTCCCCTAGCTGCCCCTCCCCCTCCCTCCCTCCCTCCCTTTTCCCCAGAGGTCAAGGGTCAAGGTCACATTCAACTCCTCCCCTCTGGCCGTCCCATCCCTCCCTCCCTTCCTCCCTCCCAGGGGTCAAGGGTCAAGGTCAAGGTAAACCATCTCCTTCCCCAAGGCCACCCCCTCCTCCTCCCTCTCTCCCTCCCTCCCTCCCAGGGGTCAAGGGTCAAGTTCAAGGTAAACCCTCCCCTCCCCCTTGCTGCCCCTAACCCTCCCTCCCTCCCTTTCTTTCAGGGGTCAAGGGTCAAGGTCACATTCAACTCCTCCCCTCTGGCCGTCCCATCCCTCCCTCCCTTCCTCCCTTCCAGGGGTCAAGGGTCAAGTTCAAGGTAAACCCTCCCCTCCCCCTTGCTGCCCTTAACCCTCCCTCCCTCCCTTTCTTTCAGGGGTCAAGGGTCAAGGTCAAGGTCAACCCTCATCCGCCAGGCCACCCCTTCCCCTCCCTCCCTCCATCCCAGGGGTCAAGGGTCAAGTTCAAGGTTAAACCCTCCCCTCACCCCTAGCTGCCCCTCCTCCTCCCTCGCTCCCTTTATTCCAGAGGTCAAGGGTCAAGGTCAAGGTCAACCCTCATCCCCCAGGCCACCCCTTCCCCTCCCTCCCTCCCTTCCAGGGTTCAAGGGTCAAGGTCAAGGTGAACCCTCTCCTCCACTTCCTGTCCAGCTGGATTCCCCCCCTGCTTGTCCCTCGGCCCCTCCCCGACCTTCAGGTCATCAGAGGTCAGTGCTGCCCCCGGGCTCAGCCTATGGGGGGTCGGCGGGGGGAATTGGGGGACCCCCCCCAGCCTCCCAGAATCCTCCCCTGCAACCGGCCGGACCCCACAAAAGCCCCGATTTCTCAGATGGTGGATGTTTGGGAAGGTCCATCCATCCATCCATCCACCCATCCATGGATCCATCCATCTATGAATCCATCTATCCATCTATCCACCCACCCACCCATCCATCCATCCATCCATCCATGAATCCATCCATCCATCCATCCATCTATCCATCCATCCATCCACCCATCCACCCATCCATCCCTCCATCCATCCACTCATCCATCCACCCACCCATCCATCCAACCACCCATCCACCCATCCATCCATCCATCCATCCATCCATCTATCCATCCACCCACCCATCCACCCATCCACCCATCCACCCATCCACCCATCCACTCCATCCATCCACCCATCCAACCACCCATCCACCCATCCATCCATCCATCCATCCATCCATCCATCTATCCATCCACCCACCCATCCACCCATCCACCCATCCACCCATCCACCCATCCATCCACCCATCCAACCACCCATCCACCCATCCATCCATCCATCCATCTATCCATCCACCCACCCATCCACCCATCCACCCATCCAACCACCCATCCACCCATCCATCCATCCATCCATCCATCCATCCATCCATCCACCCACCCACCCATCCATCCATCCATCCACCCATCCATCCATCTATCCACCCCATCCATCCATCCATCCATCCACCACCCATCCATCCATCCATCCATCCATCCACCCACCCCATCCATCCATCCATCCATCCATCCACCCACCCATCCATCCATCCATCCATCCATCCATCCATCCATCCATCCACCTATCCATCCACCCACCCACCCATCCATCCATCCATCCATCCATCCACCTATCCATCCACCCACCCATCCATCCATCCATCCATCCATCCATCCATCCATCCACCCATCCAACCATCCATCCATCCATCCATCCATCCACCTATCCATCCATCCATCCATCCATCCATCCACCCACCCATCCATCCACCCACCCACCCATCCATCCATCCATCCATCCATCCATCCACCCACCCACCCATCCATCCATCCATCCATCCATCCATCCATCCATCCATCCATCCACCCATCCACCCATCCATCCATCCACCCATCCATCCACCCATCCATCCATCCATCCATCCATCCATCCATCCATCCATCCATCCATCCACCCATCCAACCATCCATCCATCCATCCATCCATCCACCTATCCATCCATCCATCCATCCATCCATCCACCCACCCATCCATCCACCCACCCACCCATCCATCCATCCATCCATTCATCCATCCACCCACCCACCCATCCATCCACCCACCCACCCATCCATCCACCCACCCACCCATCCATCCATCCATCCATCCATCCACCTATCCATCCACCCACCTATCCATCCATCCACCCACCCATCCATCCATCCATCCATCCATCCATCCACCCATCCCTCCATCCACCCATCCACCCATCCACCCATCCACCCATCCATCCATCCATCCACCCATCCCTCCATCCACCCATCCACCCACCCACCCATCCATCCATCCATCCACCCACCCATCCATCCACCCACCCACCCATCCATCCATCCATCCAACCACCCACCCATCCATCCACCCACCCATCCATCCATCCACCTATCCATCCACCCACCCATCCATCCATCCATCCATCCATCCATCCATCCACCCATCCATCCACCCACCCATCCATCCATCCATCCATCCATCCACCCATCCACCCGTCCATCCACCCATCCATCCATCCTGCAGGCCCGTCACACACTCTCCTCCTCCCTCGGGGTCGGGTTCGAGCCCCCAGCCCTCCCTCCCTCCCTCCGCCGCTCCCTCTCTCCCTCCGCCCTCCGCCCTGTCTGCATTTCGAGGAGAGAATTTATCTCTTTGTGCTCAGCCCCGGCCACAAACCAACCCCAGGCGGAGGGCCTGTGGGGCGCGGTTCTCGGGGTTTCGACATCGGGGTGGGGTCGGAGACGGGGGGCCAGATTGTGGGTCTCGGGGCCCCAGCTGGTCCCCGGAGATAACGCGAAGGTGAAGCCGTATCTTTGGGTGTCGGATTCCAGGAAACAAAACGACAAAAAAAAATATGAAATAAAATAAAAATCTTTTGAAACACCTGCTCACTGGCTTTTTTTTTTTTTGTTTTTAAATCTGCCCTCGGCCTGTCCTGTTCCCGGGGATAAACCTCTGTCTTCTCAGCAGCCACAGGCCCTTCTAGGTTTTTATTTTTATTTATTCATTTTTTTAAAATATATTTTATCGGTTTTCCACAGAGAGGAAGGGAGAGGGAGAGAGAGAGAGAGAGACACAGCTACATTTTTATTGTACTTTATTATTATTGTTTTTTTAAAAATATATTTCATTGATTTTTTTTACAAAGAGAGGAATAGAGAGTGGGAAACATTTACATTTTTATTTTTATTATTATTATTTTTAACATATTTTATTGATTTTCCACGGAGAGGGAGGGAGAGGGAAAGAGAGAGGCAGAAACATCGATGAGAGAGAGT
>NW_028182212.1:0-30690 GCF_964339955.1 Pipistrellus hanaki | reverse complement strand
AGACCCATTGGCCCCTGTCCCCTTCGCCCAGAAACCCCCCCCCCCCAGGCCTGCTGGAGGGGGTCCCGCCTGGACACCAACCTTGCACCCCTTTACCCAAGATCCTCCCCAAGACCTGAGCCCCAGGCACATGCAGAATGCCAGGGTCCCATCTGGCCACCCCCGTGCATGGCCCCGCCCCCTCTCCCGCCCCCTGCCCGACCCACGCCCCTCTCCAAACCCACGGCCCCGCCCGCTCTCCCACCATGTGCATAGCCCCGCCCCCTCCCTATCCCTGTGCGTGGCCCCTCCCCTCCACGCCCCGTGCGTGGTCCCGCCCCGGGCCTGTGCCCACCGGTGAGCTGCTTCTGGATCTCCGCGCTGCGCGTGGCCCGCAGCAGGGCTGACCGCCTCGCGGATGCCGCCCTGCCGCCGCGTCTCCAGCTTGTTGGCGGTGCTCCGGAAGACCAGGTTGCGCAGCGCGCCGGCCGCCGCCTGCTGCACGTTCTGGTTGGGGCTGCGCAGCAGGTCCACGAGCTTGCTGATGCCGCTGAGCTGGTAGACCTGGGGGTAGCGGGGGGGCGCCGGTCAGGGCGGGGCTCAGGCCCCCTGGCCCGCCGGCCCCGGGCCAGGAGCCGTGCGACCCCGTGGGAACGGGCCAGAAAGGGGACTCAGCCGGTCGGCGTGGCTCCGCGGTGGTGGAGCGTCGGTCCACCCAGGAACCAGGAGGGCAGGGTTCGATCCCCAGGCAGGGCACACGCCCCGGTTGCGGGCTCGATCCTTAGCTGGGGGGTGTGCAGGAGGCAGCCGGTCCATGATTCTCTCTCATCATGGGTGTCTTTCTCTCTTTTCCCTCTAAAAGTCAATAAATATATATATATATTAAAAAAAAAAGAAAAGATGGGAAGTCAGGTCTGAGTGGACACACTCAGGGGAGCACCCCTCCTGCCGAACCCCGTTTCCTCCTCGGGAGTTTGGTGGTCAAGATCCCGTGAGAAATGTACTCTCAACCAGAGGGCTTTGCTCCGCACACAAGGTCAAGTTGCCCAAGCTCTGATCGTGGGCAACGCCAAGCACACTGCCCGCCCCAGGGTGCTGGGCAGGGGGGAGGGAGCGACAGAGAGTGCCCCCACCCCTCTGAGAACGCAGGCCAGGCCGATGCCGCCCAGGCGAACAGCTGGGACAGGGGCGGGCGGGCGGGGTGCAGCCTGTGGTACCTGCTGCTTGGCCGACTCGTCCTGGAAGCAGGTGTGCTGGATGTAGTAGGCCCCGATGGCCTGGTACTTCTCATCCTGGGAGCACAGGTACTGCACGGCCTTGGGGATGGTCAGCCCGCTGCACTCGATGTCCTCGCTGCAGATCCTGGAGGCAGGGCCGCGGGGCGGGGTTACGGGGTCCGCGGGGCGGGGTTACCGGGGCCCAGGGGCGGGGCCTGGGGCCGGAGCATCCTCTCTGCGCACCCAACCTGGCTCAGCCTCACTGCCCTCCGGAGACCAGGGCAAGGCCCGCCTGGGACACCTCTGTGCCTCAGGGCAGGGAGGGGACAGGCTCGCCCTGGCGTGGACACTCGCCATGATGAGGACCTGGACATGGGCTAGTGTCTAAGTGGGGAGGCACCTCTGCCCTGTGCTCAAGGGAAGCTGCCCGCCCGCCCTGCCATCTCTCACACCTGTGCCAGGGGCTGGGCAACTGGAAGGGAATGGACAGGCCTCCACACATCCATCCATCCACCTTCCCTCTTTCCCCTTCATCTGTGCATACATCTATGTATCCATCCATCCATCCATCCATCCACCCACCCATCAATATATCCATCCATCCATCTTCCCTCTTTCCCTTCATCTGTGCATACATCTATGTATCCATCCATCCATCATCCATCCGCCCACCCATCAATATATCCATCCATCCATCCATCTTCCCTCTTTCCCTTTATCTGTGCATACTTATATCCATCCATCCATCATCCATCCAGCCACCCATCAATATACCCATCCATCCATCAATTCATCCATCCATCTTCCCTCTTTCCCTTTATCTGTGCATACTTGTATCCATCCATCCATCCATCCATCATGCGTCCACCTATCAATTCATCCATCCACCCATCCATCATCCATCTACTCATCCATTCATCCATCAATTCATCCATCCATCTTCCCTCTTTCCCTTCATCTGTGTATATTTGTATCCATACATCCATCAATGGTCCACCCATCAATTCATCTATCCACCCGTCCATCATCCATCTACCCATCCATCCATCCATCCATCCATCCATCCATCCATTCATCCATCCACCCATCCACCCACCCATCCATCCATCCATTCATCCATCCATCCATCCTTCCATCCATCCATCCATCCATCCATCATGCATCCACCCATCCACCCATCCATCCACCCGTCCATCCATCCATTCATCAATTCATCCATCTACCCATCCACCCATCCATCCAACCATCTCTCCTGCCTCCATTCCCAAAGCTAGCTAATTCTCAAAGTCTCTCACATCTGTTCCTTCGGACCAGGCCCTACGCTATCCCCGCCCCCAGCCCCAGGCCCTGCCCTATCCCCGCCCCCTCTGACGCAGGCCCCGCCCCCAGCCCAGGCCCTGCCCTATCCCCGCCCCGCTGGCCCAGGCCCCGCCCCCAGCAGCACTCACTTGGAGCTGGCGCGGGAGTGGCCGAAGGACAGGTCCTTGTTGCAGGCCAGCGGCGGCACGCACACGGGGTCCTGCTTGGAGGCGCAGGAGGGCGGGCGCGGCGGGCACTTGCGGGCGGGGCTTCTGGCCGCTGCAGGCGCTGTAGAAGCTGTAGCGGCTCTGCGTGCCCTTGTGGCCCTTGGCGCCCGGCGGGCCCCGGCGCAGCGTGCCGCGCGGGTCGCAGTAGAGGTCGGGCTCGCTGCGGCTGGCCTTGAGCTTCTGCAGGAAGCACATGTCGCTGCCCGCGCCCGTGTGGCAGGCGCCCCGCGGGTGGTGGCGGCCCCAGCTCTCCATCTGGCTGTAGGAGCTGAAGCGCCGGTTGTCGGCTCCCGCTTGAGGGTCCCGTTGTACATCTGTTTCCGGGGGGGGGGGGGGGAGAGAGAGAGAGAGAGAGAGAGAGAGAGAGAGAGAGAGAGAGAGGAGAGAGAGAACGGCTCAGTGGGGGTCCCCTGGCCCGCAGCGATGGATGCTCACGGAACCCAGGAGGCTGGGGGCCCAGGAACCGTTACCAGTGCCTGACACAGTATTTCCCACCCTCGGGCTGTGGCCCCGGATGGATTCTGAAATCAGGGTAGCAGGCTGTGACCATCCTTTTAAAGGACGGACTAGAGTCCAGCTGGGGTGGCTCAGTGGTGGAGCGCCAACCTGGGAACCAGGAGGTTGGGGGTTCGATTCCTGGTCAGGGCACAGGCCTGGGCTGTGGGCTCCATCCACAGGAGGGGGCATGCAGGAGGCAGCCGATCAGTGATTCTCTCTCATCGTGGATGTTTCTATCTCTCTTTCCCTCTCCCTTCCTCTTTGAGATCAAATATATATATATGATTTGTAATTATATTATTTATATTTACATTTATATATTTAAGTATATATTTATATTATATACATATAATTTTTAAAGTGTGTATGTGTGTGAGTATGTGGCTTTGTGAGCGTGTGTGTATGTGTGAGTGTGTGTGTGTGTATGTGTGTTGGGGGGGAGATCAGGCATCTGGGTGATTCCGATCTTACACCAGATGTGGCCACTCAGGCCGGGGAGTCCCTGTCGCTCCCTCTCTGCGGGGAGAGGCTCAGAGCAGCGCCCCAGGGTGGGGGGAAGTACCGAGCCCCAGGTGTAAGTACTTACACTGGGTGGAAGTACCGAGCCCCAGGCCGCCCACGGCCCAGCGCCTCCCCCACGGCCCCGTCTCAGTCCAGGAGCCTGAGGGCTGTGCCTGGAGCCCGCGGTGCCCTGCCCCCCGGGCCTTGGCAATGGCGTTCGCCAATGCCACCCGCACTCCCACTGTGCGCCCGCCGACGCCACCCGCACTCCCACTGTGCGCCCGCCAACGCCACGTGCCACCCACTGTGCGCCCGCAAACGCCACCCGCACTCCCACTGTGCGCCCGCCAACGCCACGTGCCACCCACTGTGCGCCCGCCAACGCCACGTGCCACCCACTGTGCGCCCGCCAACGCCACGTGCCACCCACTGTGCGCCCGCCAACGCCACCCGCACTCCCACTGTGCGCCCGCCAACGCCACCCGCACTCCCACTGTGCGCCCGGGCCGGGCGGGCTTCTACCCACACAGGGTCAAACCCTCCCGCCCTCCGGGGTGTCCGGAGGGAAGTGAGCAGCCAGGGGCCTGGGGCAGGCGAGGGGACAGCGTGGCCAGTGCCCGGATGGACGGACGGACGGACGGACTGCACACCTTGCAGACACCACGCCAGCAGGCAGCCAGGCCCCGCCCCTCCCCTCCACTCTCCCCGGGAGAGCCGAGCCTCCCAGCCCCGCAGCCTCGAGGGAGGGGGACAGGACCGGACAGGGGCGCCTTGTTCTCCCACAGGACACGCCCGTCGCCATCTGTCACCTGATGTGGAGGCAGACGCTCCTCCTGGGCAGACCCAGTGCCCCAGGACCCCCCTGCGCCCCGGAGGGAGCCCCCGGGCTCCGGGCTCTGCTTTCTGGCTGGGCAGGAGCAGGGAGGCCTGGCCCATGGGGAGGGGGCTGGGGCCCCCCCCCGGGGGTGGGTGGGGGACACCACTGTGGACTGCACTTCCCATCAGCCGCACTCCAGCAGCCGCGCCCGTTTCTGGGAACCGCACCCAGCTCCCGTGTCCCGGGGCAGGTGGGCGGCATAGTCTGGGGTGGCCCAGCCCTGCCTGCACAGACAACCGTGTCCCAGCAACTGTTCTCCCCCAGCCCCCTTCTCTCTCTCTCTCTCTCTCTCTCTCTCTCTCTCTCTCTCTCTCTCAAAATATATTTTATTGATTTTTTTAAAGAGAGGAAGGGAGAGGGATAGAGAGTTAGAAACATCGATGAGAGAAACATCGATCAGCTGCCTCCTGCACACCCCCTACTGGGGATGTGCCCGCAACCCAGGTACATGCCCCTGACCAGAATCAAACCCGGAACCCTTCAGTCCACAGGCCAACACTCTATCCACTGAGCCACACTGGTTAGAGCCCTTTTCTCTCTCTCTCTCTCTCTCTCTCTCTCTCTCTCTCTCTCTCAATATAATTTTATTCATTTCAGAGAGGAAGGGGGAGAGAGGGAGAGACAGAGAGAAACATCCACCACTGCCTCCTGCCCGCCCTCCCCTACTGGGGATGGAGCCCGCCACCCGGGAATCGAACCCTGACCTCCTGGCTCACAGGCCGACCCTCCACCGCGGAGCCCTGTCCCTCAGAGTTTCATCAACGCGGAGGCACGGGGCCCAGCCGGCTGGCACCTGCAGGAATGGCGTGGGCGCGGCTGGCATCCCGGGAGGACAATTCCCCTCTGTGCGCGGGGACCTCAGCCTGCCAGCCCCCGGGGCCCGAAAGCCAGCAGCTGCCTCTCAGTCACGGGGACGAACACGGACGCCCCCTCCATTCCAGCCGGCGGGACGGCCTGTGTGCGTGTGCATGCGTGTGCGTGCGTGTGCGTGTGTGTGTGCGTGTGTGTGTGTGTATTCCCGCGTGCACACCTGGCCCAGCAGATAGGAGAGCTGGCTCCCACGCGCCCCCCCCCCCACACACACACAGATAGCCGTCTGCGGCCTGAATACAGCCCCCTGGTCTGTGACTCCCTGGGAGTCTCCAGCCTCCGCTGGGCTGATCAGAGCATTCCAAAGGCGGGAACCTCACTTCCTGGGGGCGGAGCTGATCCCTCAGTCCCAGAGAGGCCTGGGCTGGACAGCAGGGGGCGCCCGGGAGGCGTACCTCTGCCCGCCGGAACCTACGGGGGGGGGGGGGGGGGGGGGCGCGCCAGGGCCTCTCCCGCCCAGGCCCAGTGCTGCCCCTTTTCGGCTAATGATGGGGTGCTGGGCTCACCCAGCTCCTGCCCTCCTCCCCTCCTCACCCCGCCGGGCGCCCCCAGCCCAGAGTCTCTCCCTTCCTTTTCCTTCTTTTTCTGTTTTCAAAACGATAAAATGTTACTCGTGTCGGAGAGGGAGGGAGAGGGAGAGGGAGGCAGAAGCATCAGGGATGGCAGATGGGCCTCCCTGCCCTCCGGTCTGAGCCCCCCACTCAGCACCCTAACCCTGTGGTCAGCAAACTGTGGCTCCTGAGCCACAGGCGGCCCTTTGGCCCCTGGAGGGCGGCTCTTTCACAGAACACCACGGCCTGGGCGAGTGTGCGGAAGACGTGGCGTTCGGAGGAGATTACGTTTAAAACGTGTGGCTCTCCAGAGACGTGTCCATCACTGTGCTGTTGGCGTTTGGCTCTGTGGATGAAGGCGTTTGCGGGCCGCGGGCCTGGGCCACGGGGTGGGACGGGGGCCACCGTGTGGGGAGGAAGGGGTGGCTTCTGGTGCCCCCCCTCCGGACTCTCCCGCCAGCCCCGCCCTGTCCGAGGGCCTGGCGCCTGCCGGCTGGTGCCAGCCTTGACCTCCCTCAGACAAAGCATCATTAGCCCTCGTCTGCCCGGGAGCCCAAGGAGTCTCTGCCTCGGACACACACAGGCACACAGAGAGACCCACAGACACACACACAGAGACACACACACACACACACACACACAGACAGACATACACACACAGACACATACACACACAGACACACACAGACATACAGACACACACAGAAACACACACAGGCACACACACACAGAGACACACACACAGAGACACACACACATACACACAGAGAGACACACACAGACACACACACCCAGACACACACAGAGAGACACACACAGACACACACACACAGACACACACAGAGACACACACAGAGACACACACACAGACACACACACACAGACACACACACACAGACACACACAGATACACACACACACAGATACACACACAGACACACACAGACACACACACACACACACACACACACACACATGCCCGGCCCCGCCCCTCCCTTCTGCCCACGGCCCCGGCGGCAGCAGCTGGGCGGCCAGGCTGACCAGACCGCACTGCCCGCCCGGGGAGCCAGGACGTGGCTCCTGGTGACGAGCCGGTGATGAGCCGATGAGCCCAGTGAAACCAGCCGGGCGAGGCCGGCCCGACCGGCTCCCCCGGGCGTGCCCTGCTCCTCCCCCCCAGCACACCCAGCCCAGCGGAGCCCGGGCCGGCCTCTCCATCACCCTCCCCGTGGGAGCCGCACACAGGGCCACTCCGTGCCCGGGGGGGGGGGCACCCAGGGGCTGGGATCTGCCTGGGATTGGGGCCAGGGCTGGGCAGACCCCGATGCAGGGAGGAAAGGGGGCCTTGCAGGTGGCGGGCAGCTCTGCCCCACCCTCCCCAGGGTCCCCAGGGAGGGCGGCTGGGAGGGGTGCTCGGGCCCAGGGCTGGGCGCTGGGGGAGGGGGCGGGGACCTGCTTGCTCAGCAGAGGGAGGCTCAGTGTGGGAGCCATGCCTGAGTCACCAGAGGTGGGCCTGGGGCGTTGGGGGGTGGGTGGGGTCCGGTCTCCTCCTGAGCTCCTCTCGAGCACCCCTCCCCGGTGGCCGGGAGCAGGGTGGGGCCTGGCGCTGGGCTGGGTGGGGGAAGGCCCGGGGGGCATCTGGCCGGCCCCACCACCATTATTTTAAAATGTATTTTTTAATTGATCTTTTTACAGGGAGGGAGAGAGGGATAGAGAGATAGAAGCATCGATGAGAGAGAAACATCCATCAGCTGCCTCCTGCACCCTCCCCCCCCTCCACTGGGGATGTGCCCGCAACCAAGGTACATGCCCTTGACGGGAATCGAACCTGGGACCCTTCAGTCCGCAGGCAGACGCTCTATCCACGGAGCCACCACCATTTATTTTCTATTTTTTAACGTGTTCATCCTCACCCCGGGATATTTTGGGGAGCATCGGGGAGAGAGAGGGAGAGGCGGAGAGAAATGTCGATGGGAGAGAAACACATCGATGGGTTTTTGCCTCCTGCACGCGCCCCGACCAGGGCCCAGGCCGGGGAGGAGCCTGCAAATGAGGTCCCTGCCCTTCACCGGAATCGAACCCGGGACCCTTCGGTCCGCAGGCGGGCGCTCTCTCCACTGAGCCACACTGGCCGGGGCTATGGTCTCTGACTTCCCTGAGCAAGGATACGGGCGGTGGGACTCAGGGCTGCAGGGAGCTGGTCTGAGTTGATGGTACGCCTGAGGCCAGGGGTCATGGGGCAGGGACAGGGCAGGGGGGAACCCCATGTCCAGGCCTCACCCAACCCCTCAGCCTGGGGGCGGGGCCTCAGGCCTCTGAGACAAATGGGAGCCCCTCCCACTGAGCCTGGGCCCTGGGCAGCAGGCACTTCCCTGCCCCCTGGAGGCCGACCACCCGCATGGGCAGGAGCTTGGGGGGGGGCTCCTCCCTGGGGGGCACCCCAGACAGAGGCGCCCCCACAGTTTAAAAGCAGGGAGTGTCTGGGGCTCAGCCGGGTGCCGGCGAGAACAGGCCTGGGGCCGGCTGTGCTCTCTGGGTGGGGTGGTGGGGTGGGGGTGGGTGGGGTGGGGGTGGGGGGGTGGGTGCTGCGGGGCCTGGGCACAGCCCGTCTCTGCCGGCTCCCGGCTCTGCGCTCTCGGGCACGTTCTGTCCCTCGGCAAGCGGGGTGCTGTCTCTTCTTGCTGGGGGCGCCCGGGGCCCCAGGGACCCTCCTATCTCCGGGCGGGTGGCAGTGAGTCACGGGCTGGCACGGTACACAGGTTGGCACACACCGTCCTTCCCTGGCTGCCTCTGGGAGCCGGAGCCGGCCTGCGGGGGGTGGGGGTGAGCCTGTGGCCCCCCATTCCCTCCCCTGGGCCCCGGGAGCCGGCAGAGGCCCGGCGGGCACGGACAGGGCATTGGAGGCTGAGGGGGGGTGAGCCGGAAGGAGGTCAGCCTGGCATGCGTGCATGTGTGCCTGTGTGTGTGTGAGCATGTGTGTGTACGAGTGTGTGCACGTGTGCGAGTGTATGTGTGTATGAGTGTGTGTGAGTATGAGTGTGCATGCATGTGTGTGTCCATGCATGTGAGTGTGTGCATGTAGGTATGAGTGTGTATATGTGTGTGAGTGCATGTGTGTGCATGTGAGTGTGTGTGTATGTGAGTGTGTGTGACTGTGTGTATGTGAGTGTGTGTGAGAGTGTGTGTGTGACTGTGTGTATGTGAGTGTATGTGAGTGAGTATGTGTGTGACTGTGTGTATGTGAGTGTGTGTGAGTATGTGCGTGTGTGTGCTTGTGCCTTAAGTCAGGTAGCTGCTAGGTGGCCCACATTTGCTCTCTGCAGAGAGAAAGGAAGCGTGGCCGACTCTCTCTCTCCTATTGAGGGGTGGGGTGGGGTAGGGGTGGGGTGGGGTGGGGGTGAGGGTGGGGTGGGGTGGGGTGGGGGTCACATGGCCCCCGTGCCTGTCCTATCTCGGCTGGGAAGTCCCCAGGCGGGGGACCCGCTGTGCCCCAACCTTGGCTACTTTCCCCTCCGCTCTCTTTCTCCCCCCCACCCCCACCTGGCCCCACCCGGCTCCTCTGCCCGCGGGCCTGGCTCCCGTCCGCACCGTCCGGCTTCCTCCTCCCCAAAGCCCCGTGAGCACGCAGCCCCGGCCGTTCCCAGAGCCTCCGGGGCGGAGCGGAGACAGGACCTGCCCCGGCAGGTGCCCGCGTGAGTCACGTCTGAGCCCCGCCAGGGAGGGCGGGCAGGAGGGGGGCCCGGGGTGCGGGGAAGAGAAGGGGTTTCCCCTGGCAGAAAACGGGGTGCGGGGGGGGGAGGGGGGCCTCGGGCGCCCGGGCATCGGAGCCAAGGCCCACAGTGGGCTCAGTGGCCATGCTGACGGCGCCTGGATACAAAGTCTCACGCTTGTAACCAAGCTGGATACAAAGTTTCAGGCACCAGGGCTGATGCAACAATGTATCCACCTGTGAGTGACGGCCGCCCAGGGGCCCCGCCCCCGTTTCCCCGGCGGGAGGACCGGCGCCCCCGGAGGCGGTGTGGGGAGGTTTATCTGGATCCGGTGCCATCTGCCTTGTCAGCACCAGCCAGATTGTTCATCTCCTGCCCGCCCCACGGGTCCCACCCAGCGCCCTGCCCTCCCGGCTCTCACCCACCCCGCCCGCGGGAGCCGGGCCCTGGCTCCCCGGCTGGCCGGCCGCCACTCTCTGTCCAGCCCCGGATTCCACATCCGGGCCTGGCCTGTCGCCCCCCGAGGGGTCTGTCCCCTGGGCTCAGGTGGCACCCAGGGTACCCACTGATATTCAGAATCAGAAAAGGCCCCGGCCAGTGTGGCTCAGTGGATAGAGCGTCGGCCTGCGGATGGAAGGGTCCCGGGTTCGATTCCGGTCAAGGGCATGGACCTTGGTGGCGGGCACATCCCCAGTGGGAGGGGGGCGTGCAGGAGGCAGCTGATCGGTGATTCTCTCTCATCGATGTTTCTATCTCTCTCCTTCTCCCTCCATTTCTGTAAAAAAAAAAAAAATCAAATATATATATATATATATATATATATATATATATATATATATATATATATATAATTTTTTTTTAAAGGAATCAGAAAACAAAACACACACAGGGGGAACTTGGTCTCCAGCAGATCCTGGCTGGGGTCCCTAAGTTTAGTCCCTCGCCAATAACACACAAAACCAACAAACACACACCGAACACAAAGCTCCTAATGAGCCCCAACAGGAGCCTGAGCAGGAAGCAGTCACGTTGACAAGACATTCCTGGCTCATGCACCGCCCAGGTCTGTCTCCCCGCCCAGGACCCCGGCAGCGGGTGGGGGGGGGCACCCCTGAGCACTGAGCCCCTCGAAGACGGCGCCCCAGCCCCCCCCCCCCCCCGGACAGCAGCCTCCACCCCCCGCCCCCCTGCACGAGCTTTGAGGGCCCAACAAAGAGGTTTCTAATACCAGCACAGACTTGCTGAATCCAACAGAATCAAGGGGAGCCAGGGAATGGAGGGGCTGGGACCCCATCAGACACAGCCATGTGGACTTTACAAAGTGACCCTTTGCCCTGACCGGTGTGGCTCCGTGGACAGAGCGCCGGCCTGTGGACTGGAGGGTCCTTCCGGGTTCGATTCCGGTCAAGGACGTGGACCTTGGTGGCGGGCACATCCCCAGTGGGGCGTGTGCAGGAGGCAGCTGATCCATGTTTCTCTCTCATCCATGTTTGTAGCTCTCTATCCCTCTCCCCTTCTCTCAGAAATAAAATATATTTTTAAAAACTCTTGGTGGGTGTGTCTAAAGAGTTTTTCCTCTCCCTGGAGACACAGAAATGTCCAACGAGCCCTCACAAGACGGGAAGGAAGGCCCACCCACGGCCTTGGCTGGTGTGGCCTGGTGGCTAGAGCGTCGGCCCAGGTACCGAAGGGTCACGGGCCCGATTCCTAGTCAAGAGCAATGTACCTGGGTGGCTGGTTCGATCCCCAGCCCTGGTTGGGGGTTTTGTGCAGGAGGCAAGCCATCCATGTGTCTCTCTCACATGGACGTTTCTCTCTTTCCCTCCTTCCCTTCCCCTCTCTCTAAAAAAACCCCCCAAAACGATGGGAAAACAGCCTTGGGTGAGGATTCAAAAAATATATATTTTTTTTCCTGATGCTTTTGGAGAATGGCTCTCACTGGAGACACTCAGAAACATCCCAGCGGCCCCCAGGGGCCCTCCGTGTCGGTGGGGGTCCCCTGCTCCCCGCCCCCCGCCCCCCTCCCCCCACAGACGCTCGGCTCCTTACCGGGTAGGCCCAGGAGCCGCTGCCCGCCTGCAGCTTGGTGTAGTAGCTTCGGTTGGCGGTCCCGTAGTTGTAGTTGTCCGCCAGGCCGTCGTACATGGAACCTGAGGGAGAGGCAGGGGTCAGGCCGAGGGACCGGCCGGCTCCTCACCGCCCGCCCGATGGATCCGAGGGGTCGGCCTGCACCTCGGAGGAGGAGAGACGGGACCAGACTGACCCGTGCTGTCCCCCTCCTCCCCCTCCTCCTCCTCAGCCAGGGCCCAGGCCGGCCGGTGCAGACAGCAGCTGGGACAGAGTCTGGGGTGACCCCCCTCCCCGGCTCTCGGGCGGCGTCGGGACACCCACAGGCCAGGAGCAGCGCCGTCCCGTTCCAGGGGATCACCACCCCGCGCCCCACAAAGAGGAGCTGGCGGCTCGGGGAGGACCCGCAGGAGAGGGCCATGCCGGCCGGAGGTCAGGGTCAGGAGCCCGGGGGCAGCCTCTGCCTCTGCCGGAGCCCAGGGGCACCTCTGCCGGAGCCCAGGGGCAGGCCTCGGGCAGCCTCTGCAGGCGGGAGCCCCAGGGGGCAGGGTGCCGGCTCCGCCCCCAGCCCAGCCCAGCCCCCCGGGGGGGGGGGCTCCCGCCCCTTCCTGCATCTCCGGCCGGAGAGGGGGGCCCCCTGTGAGGATTAATTACTGTTTTCCGGGCCCCGCGCCCCACAATGACAGGCGTCTCGGTGACGGGGTGGTTGGGGTTATTAGCAGCCAGTGGCGTTGGGGTTGGGCTTCCTGGGTGGGGGGTCCCCTTCTCTCCTCTCCCCTTCACCAGAGGACAGCCCCTACCGTCCTGACACAAGCTCCCAGGGCCCACGCCTTGTCTGCCGTTTCTCCTCGGCCTTGACCCTTGGCATTGACCCTCGGCCTTGACCTTTGGCCTTGACCCTTGACTTCGCCAGTTCAGAGCCAAGTTCAAGGTGTCCTCCCCGCAGGAGGCCTGTCCTGACCGGCCCACGGCCACCTCTGCCTCCTCTGCCGTCGGTGCTGAGGGAGGGGCACCTGGGACCCCGACATCCAGAGCAAGAACAGGCCCCCAGCTAGCGCAGTGAGGGCCTCGGGGGGGCCTCTGAGAGCCTCCTCAGGGGGTGAGCGCCCCGTCTTCCTTGGAGGCTCTGTCTCGGGGGAGGGGTTTGCTGGAGGCTCACCTGGTATGTGAGCCCCAACCCCACCTGCCACCCCCACTCAGACCCCCAGGCCTTTGTGGGGACGGAGGGGGCTGCACCCTGAGCAGGAGGAGCAGCCTGAGGAGGTGGCAGGTGGCCCAGCCCTCGTGGCTCCGTGGTGGAGCGTCAGGGTTCTGGGAACTGGGGGGTCAGGGTTCGATTCCCGGTCAAGGGCACAGGCCCGGGTCTCGGGCTCGATCCCCAGTGTGGAGCGTGCAGGAGGCAGCCGATCCGTGATCCTCTCTCTCATCATGGATGTTCCTCCCTCCCTCCCTCCCTCTCCTTTCCTCTCTGAGATCAATTAAAATACATTTGAGCTGAAACCGGTGTGGCTCAGCGGATAGAGCGTCGGCCTGCGGACTGAAGGGTCCCAGGTTCGATTCTGGTCAAGGGCATGGACCTTGGTTGCGGGCACATCCCCAGTGGGGGGCGTGCAGGAGGCAGCTGGTCGATGTGTCTCTCTCCCTCCCTCTCCCTTCCTCTCTGACATCAATAAACAAAAAATAAAACAATAAAAACATGTCACGTGTCCCTGCCTGGTGCCACCTCCTCGGTGCGATGCCCCCTGCCCCCTGGCTCCCCCGTGACCTCAGAGGCCAGGGCACTGACCCCGGATTCCGTTCCCCGGTCACAGACGATCCCCCGGCCGTCCGTGTCCCGGGCTGTGGCCCCGGGAGCCGGGAGGCCTTCCCGTTGGCTGGGCTCCGGCCTCTGGGCCTCAGCTTCCTCCTCGGTCATCAGGGGTGACCTCTGTGCACCCCACGCCAGCCCCCTCGGATCCGGGGCCCCCGGCCTGTGATGACGCGTGCCGGCTGGCCTCTGGGGACACCGGCTTCTCCTCGACGGGGTTGGGGTTCAGCACAGGAAGAGGTGCCCTCACCCACAGACCCACAGCCTCCGGGCCGCCCGCTGGGCCGCCCCTCCCTGCTCCTCAGCCTCGTCCTGGGGCCCCGCCGAGCTCCTTGCTGATTGCGGGGGCTCGGTGCCCCCCTTTCTCCAGAATCTGCCCTCAGAAAGGAGGCGTCTGTCAGGAGGGCCCGGGAGGGGCCTGGGCCCGTCTCCATCGGCACCTGCCGCCTCCCCAGGCCTGGCAGCCGGATGCACTTGGCTGCTGCCCACACACAGCGTGTTCTCACCACGGGGCAGGCGTGGGTCAGCCAGCGGCTCCCGGAGGAAGCGCCAGGCGGTGACAGACAGTCCCGGGCCCCAGGAGGCTCCCACGGCCCCCGCCCCGTCTCCGGGCGGACCTGTCTGCGGTGAGGTCACCCCCAGCCCTCTGCCGTCCGGGAGCATCCTGCCTCCTCCCGGTGAGCCTGCTCGCTCCTCTCACGGTCCTCTCCTGCGGCTGCGGGCGTTCTCTGCCCTGGAGGCGGTGCGGGGGGCGGGGGGGCGGGGGGACGAGGCCCCCCGGGAACGCCAGTCCCCCTTCTCCGGTCCAGGAGTGACGGGGGGAGGGGGGCATGGAACCCACACTTCCGGGTGGGACAAGGCCTAAGGCTCCTGAGTTTGGGGGTCAGGCCGGCCGGCATGGCTCAGCATGGAGTGACAACCTAGGAACCAGGAGGTCACGCGTTCGATTCCCAGTCAGGGCACTGTGCGGTGGGCTCCATCCCCAGTAGGGGTCGTGCAAGAGGCAATCCATCCATGATGCTCTCCCATCATGGGTGTTTCTCTTTCTCTCTGTCTCTCTCTCTCTCCCTCTTTGACATCAATAAAAATTTACAAAAAATGACTTTGGGTGTAGACCCCTGTCTCCCACCAGAGGGTGCTTGGCTGGGCTTGGCTCACCTCCATGAAGCCCTCACCCCAATCCCGTCACGGGGGGGGGGGGGGGGGGGAACGGGGAGGGGGGTACCCCCGCTCCGCTCGGCTCAGCCAGGCCCCCTGCTGGCCAGTCAGGTGGACCAGAGAGAGAGTGAGAGCCGCTGAGCACAGCCCTGGAGCCGAGGTCGCCTCCTTTTTCTTTTTTTTTCTTCTTCTTTTTTAAAAAAATATTTTTTATTGATGTTTTACAGAGAGGAAGGGAGGAGGATAGAGAGTCAGAAACATTGATAAGAGAGAAACATTGACCAGCTGCCTCCTGCACGCCCCCCACTGGGGATGTGCCCACCACCAAGGCACATGCCCTTGACCGGAATCGAACCCGGGACCCTTCAGTCCGCAGGCCGAAGACGCTCTATCCACTGAGCCACACCGGTCAGGGTGAGGTCGCCTCCTTGAGGGGGTCCCTGGCCCAGCGGTGACCAGGGAATCACCCCCCTTCCAGGTGACCATCCTCATTTCCCTGTCTCTCCAGATGGGCGGCCAGGCCCCTGGCAGAGGGGGGCGCTCCTTGGGGAACCTGGCTCCCCCCCGCCGGTGCCCCGTCCAGGTGACCTTGACCCCCCATCCTTACCCCCTCCCCCCAGAACCCCAGGTCCAACAGCCTGTGCCTCAGGGGGGCGGGGCCCTCCCAGTGCAGCAGCTGCTCCGCCCACACCTGCACCTGGGCCCAGCCAATGGGAAGCCGGCCCGCGGGGAGGCCCCGCCCCCGCTTTCCCAGATGCAGGCGCTGCCTTTTTAGGGCGCAGGGATCCTTCCTCCCGTGGGGACAGGCCGAGCGGGGTGACTCACCTCACCCCCAAGCTCCGGGGCGGCACGCCCACCCCACCTGCGCCGCCGCCTGTCTCTCCCTCCCCGCCCAGCGCTCCCCGCGGGGAGCACCGCCCCTCCCGGGGGGACCGCGCCCAGCTCCGGGCCTGCAGACCCGGGTGCCCTGCCGCTGCCCACTGCCCAGGGCTGCTTGGAGCGTGGCTCCTGGACATGCCGTGCGTGCGTGTGCATGCATGTGTGTGCACACATATGGGCGCGTGTGCGTGCATGTGCGTGCGTATGGGTGCGCATGTGCATGCATGTTTGTGTGCGCGGTGTGGGCACACGTGTGTGCGCATGTGTGCGATGTGCCCACAGATAACGCCACACGAGGCCACCACACGCCTCTGGGTGCCGGGCCCCGCCCAGGCGTGGCTCTCAGGCTGCACAGTCAGGATGACTGCTGGTGGGGAGTCACAGCTTTGTGGGTTCGGAGAGGATTTTGCATGTGTGCATGCGCGTGTGTTTATGTGTGTGTGCATGTGTGTTTATGCACGTGCATGTGTTTATACGCATGTGCGTATGTGTGCGTGCATGAGTGTTTATACGTGTGTGCATTTGTGTGTGTGTTTATACGTGTGTGCATGTGTGTGCATGTGTGTGTGTTTTAAAAAATCCTCCGCCAATGATCGGACTGTTTATACGTGTGTGCCTGTGTGTGTGAGTGTTTATACGTGTTACGTGTGTGAGTGTTTATACATGTTACGTGTGTGTGTGTGTGTGTGTGTAAAAAATCCTCCACCAATGAGCGGACTGTTTGTATATGTGTGCCTATGTGTGTGTGTGTTTATATGTGTTACACGTGTGTCTGTGTGTGTGTATAAAAAATCCTCCACCAATGAGCGGACTGTTTGTACGTGTGTGCCTATGTGTGTGTGAGTGTTTATATGTGTTACACGTGTGTGTGTATGTGTGTGTGTAAAAAATCCCCTGCCAATGATTGGATTGTTTATACGTGTGTGCCTGTGTGTGTGTGTTTATACGTGTTACGTGTGTGTGTGTGTACATGTGTGTAAAAAACCCCCCGCCAATGAGCAGGGCCAGGCAGGGGGGTGCCGTGACCCTGGAGCGCCCGTGTGGCTGCCCGCGGTGGCAGGCCGGTGGAAATTCTGGTCCCAGCGCTGCACCGAGCCAAGATTCGTGGTAAAGAAGCCAAAATCGGTCCATTTGAAGTTTAATTGGTGGTTTCGCTGCCGAACAAGCTCAGAGCTGCCTCTCACCAGCCCCCGTCCCAGCCGCGGCCCCGAAAACACGGCCCCACACGGGTGTCCGCGCGGTCTGGGGTCCGGGAAGGGCCTCCCCTGTGCCCAGGGGAGCGGGTGGGGGCCAGCCTGAGCCTGCACCCCGGAGGCCCCCGTGCCCTGTGCCCCAGGACGCTGCCCCCGCCCCTCTGCCCGGGGAGAGGGCAGGTCTGGCCGATGGAGGTGGGGAAGGGAGGCCGGGGCTGGAGGGGAAAGTCCCAGCAGCCCCCGCGGCAGGAGACACGCCTGATGAGGGCGCCACAGGGTTAGGGCTCCCCCAGGTCCCGGGCAGCAGCGGGGCTTGGGGTGGGGCCAGAGGGTGATGCCTCAAAAAGCCACAAAGAGCCCCCGTGTGGACCAGTGTCTCCGTTCCCCCCAACCGGCCCCGGGTCAGCACCCCTGCGGGTCAGGGCTACGGCCACATCCCCTGTCCCCCACACTCTGTGCACAGGGACCCCCAAAACAGCGGCCAGTTCCGGGGAAGAGCCCCCCAGGCGGGCAGACTCCGAGCAGCCTCCTCCGGGGGTCTCCAGGCCCCAGTCCCTCCTCCCCCTGCGGCTGGGGGGTGGGTTTCGGGGAGGCACCCAGGCTCCTCCCCCGTAGCTCCCTCTCCAGCTCTCCACTCCCCTCGGGGACAAGACAGAGAGGCCCCCCCACCCCCCCGGGAGGGAGGACCAGGAGTGGGGAGGGCCGGCCTTCCCCGGGCCCCCGAATTGTTTGCTCGGAGGTCCCTGCTGGGCCCCAGGAGCTGGAGACTCCGTGGGTGACACAGAATCAGGCTTCCAGTCTGTCCACCGGGACCAGAGACATGTCCTGGGGGGAGGGGGACCCTTCCCAGCCGCCCAGCCCCCCTCCCAGGCCCCAGAGCGGGAGCTCGGGGTGTAGCCGGGTTCGAGGACGAGGGAGAGAGGGACGAGCAGGGGCGGCTGGGGCGGAGCCGCTGGGGAGGACCGGGAGCTGATGAAACAAAGCCGCTCAACCAGCCGCACCAGCTCCGGTGACCTCACCGCCTCTCCCAGCCCCGGTGCCGATGCCAGCGCCGATGCCGCCGCCGCCGGGCCTGGCCCCCGGCCCCTGTGGGAACCTGGCGGCAGGCAGGGTCACGGGACACACCGCAGGGGCAGGCCCGGGAGCCCCGTGCGGGGAGCGGTCCCTAGGCGCCACCAGGGTCAGCCCTCGCCCGGCCCAAGGCCCCTGGGGTGCCGGTTCGTGGGAGGAAGGGGAGGGTTTCGGGGCCCAGGGCTGCGAGCCCAGAGCTGAGGCCCCAGGGGAAAGGGACAGGTGAGCCTCATGCTGGGGCCGGAGCAGACTGGGGGTACCCCTCTGGTACCCCAAACCTTCCGGCGAGCAGCCAGCGAGGCACCCCACGAAGCGGGAGACAAAGGCTCTGGGGCCGCGGGACCTTGAGCGGAGGTCGGCGGAGGGGAGCCAGGGGCCCAGCCAGGGCTGGGGGTCTGGGGTTCTGGGGGCCCCTCAGCCAGCCACCCCTCTGCCTCCGGATGGGACAGCGCGAGAGGACAGAAGCCAGCGGTGGGCAGTGGCCTGGGGGAGGGGGTGTAGTCCCCCGCGCCCCCCCTCCAATCACCAGCACCCTCGCTCCCACTGGGCCTGGATCCCATCCTCAAATCCTGGCCCCGGTCCTGGGTTGCGGTCTTTGTCAGCCCCGGACTCAAGTTTTACTAAAGACACCGAAGTCTCACGGGCGGGCGTGTGGTTCTTTGTCTGAACGCACTGGGCCTGGAGTTTCTCCCCCAGCTGCTCTGATTCTGTGTCTCCCTCCGCTCTGATGCCGTGTCTCCCTCCGCTCTGATGCTGTCTCCCTCCGCTCTGATGCCGTGTCTCCCTCCGCTCTGATGCTGTGTCTCCCTCCTGTCCGACACTGTGTCGCCCTCCTTGAGTTTTGGGGGTCCCTGTCCTCTCCCCCTCACTCAGTCTGGGCGCTTTGGGGGTGGGGAGGGCTGCCTGGTCAGACAAGCACCCAGATGGAGCCGACAAGCGCCCCCCATGAGGGCTCAGCCAGGGGCTCAGGGGGACCCCCCAATTGCCAACCTCGGTCCCCGCTGTTGGCAGCAGAGCTGAGGGGGGCAGGAGGGAGGACCGTGGGAAACGGGGGTTCCTGTTGGCTCCCAGGGGAAGAGGGGCGTCCCCAGACCCGCTGCGGGTCCCCTGATCTGTCTCGCCCCCCCCCCCTCCATTCCCACACCCAGGCCGGGAGCGCAGTGGGGAGGGGGGGGGGGTAGCAAAAAGAGCCTGTCCCCGCCCCGCAGAGCCGCTCCCGTCCTGCGTTGGGTTCTGGCGACACCCTCGCTCCCTGGAATCCAGGCGCTGCTGCCCCGCCCGGACCGGGTCCCACCCGCCTGGGCGCTGGCGGCCCGCGTTCCCGCGGTGCCAGGACGGACAGGGCGCTGAGGGCGAACCCAGCGGCCGCAGCCCTAGCGGAGCCCAGGCGGGTCAGCAGCAGGGTTAGGGGGAGGTTTTTTTTTTTGGGAAAAAAGCCGTCGAGGGCCCGGCAGGAGCGAGCACGGCGAACGCCACGCGTGGAGAGGGCTCCTGGCAGCGCCTCCGGAGCCCCCTCGGCGCGCGCTGCCTCCCGGAGTCCGCCCGCGGGCGGGGGCCCCTGCTACCCCCACCCCCTCCCCGCCTGGTCCTCGGGACAGACCGGGGGGTGGGGGGAGGGCGGCTCTGGGTTTGCACCCGGCTTAGCTCCAGCCTCAGCCACACTCCCCGGTCCCCCCGACGCCCCCGCACCGCGCGCGCCACCACGGCCTCCGCCAGGGCGCATGCACGGCCTCGCCGCCTGGTCCTCGGAACAGGCCGGGGGCTTCTAGGTTTGCACCCGGCTTAGCTCTGGCCTCAGCCACCCTCCCCGGTCCCCCTGGTCCTCCCCCCCGACGCCCCCGCACCCTGCGCGCCCTGGCGGCCTCCGGGGCGCACGCACCCCCTCCCCTCCCCGCGCGCGGGCGCACAGCACGGCCAGTACCTCGGTGGGAGGGGGTCAGCGTGGACGACTGCGAGGACTTGGACTTCTGCCTCCGCACCGTCATCAGCACCTGCTCCTGCACGCGCTGCCGGCCCGACGTGCCGGTCCTGAGCTTCTGGTCCGAGGGCAGCGCCAGCGTGGAGCTGTCCTGGCCGGGGAAGCACTCGTGGGCCAGCGCCGTCTTGAGCGGCGAGTGGTTCATGGTGGCGGCGGGGGCGCGGGCCGGCCTGGGTGCGGGTGGAGGCGCGGGTGCCGGGTGCGCGGTGCGCGGTGCGGGGTGCGGGCGGCTCTGGCTCAGCGGCTCCCCGCGGCCATGCACCGCGTCCTGCGTGTGTCTGGCGCGCGCGGCTCCTCCTCTGTCTGATCCTGCGCCTCCGCCGCGGCTGCTGCTCCTCCGGGCTCTGGCCGGGCCCGCCCTCCGCGGCCTGGATATACCGCCCCCGCGCCCCGCCCGCCCCGCCCCGTGCCTTCGCCGCCGTCCAGGCTCCTGAGGGGCAGGGCGCACGGGGTGTGGAACGGCGAGGTCCCCGGGGCCGCCCCTCGGCTCAGGGAGAAACTCTGTGCTCAGCTCGGGGCCTGGGACCCGGGAGGGAGGCTTCTGTCCAGGAAGGAGGGAGAGTCTGCGGCTCCTGGACGCCCCCCCCACCCCCGCCCCGCAGCCCCTCCCCCTGTGCCCCGGGTCCAGGCGGGGCCCCGTGGGCGCGTCTCCCCGTCCTGAGGGAGGCTTCCCGCCTGTGGGACACCCCGTTCTCCTCCGCGGAGAGCCGGGTGGGGCCCGAGGCCTGACAGGAGAAACCCGTCTCCCATGGGGACCCCTCCCCCCCGGGACCCCCCCCCCCACTTCCCCGCAAAGCACGTGTGGATCCTGTTAAAGCGTCAGACTAAGCCCCTCAGGGTGGAGCCTGGCACGTTAGGGGCTCAGTTAAAAAATACCTTTGGTCCTGGCCGGTGTGGCTCAGTGGATAGAGCGTCCGCCTGCGGACCGAAGGGTCCCCGGTTCTATTCCGGTCAAGGGCATGTGCCTCGGTGGTGGGCACATCCCCAGTGCGGGGTGTGCGGGAGGCAGCTGGTCGATGTTTCTCTCTCATCGATGCTTCTGGCTCTCTGTCCCTCTCCCTTCCTCTCTGTAAAAAAAAAAAAAAAAAAAAATCAATAAAAATATTATTTTTTTAAAAATGCTTTTGGTCCTGGCTGGTGTGGGTCAGTGGTTAGAGCGCCGGCCTGCGGACCGAAGGGTTCCGGGTTCGATTCCGCTCAAGGGCACGGACCTCGGTGGCAGGCTCCTCCCCGGCTGGGGCCCTGGTCGGGGCGGGTGCAGGAGGCCGCCCATGGAGGTGTTTCTCTCTCATGTCTTTCCCTCTCTCGTCCATTCTCTCTGAACATCGATGGGGGATGATATCCTCAGGTGAGGATTCCCAAAAATAACACAGATGCTTTGTGACCATCTGGCGTGGCTCCGTGGCTGAGTGGCAACTTCTGACCCAGGAGGTCCCCGTCCGATTCCCAGTCAGGGCACATTCCCCGGGTTTCGGGTTCGAGGTGCTTGCCCGAGGTGCCCGATCCCCTCATTGACATTTGGATCGGCTGCCTCCTGCACGCCCTGCACTGGGGATCGAACCCGCAACCCGGACATGTGCCCTGCCCAATAGGGAATCAAACTGTGACCTCCTGGTTCACAGGTCAGCCACAGCCGCCTGGCTATTTCTTTCTTTCTTTCTTTCTTTTAAAAAAATATATTTTATTGATTTTTTACAGAGAGGAAGGGAGAGAGATAGAGAGCTAGAAACGTCAATGAGAGAGAAACATCGACCAGTTGCCTCCTGCACACCCTCTACCGGGGATGTGCCTGCAACCAACATACATGCCCCTGACCGGAATCGAACCTGGGACCCTTCAGTCTGCAGACCGATGCTCTACCACTGAGCCAAACAGGTTTCGGCTATTTATTTCTTTATATATATATATATATATATATATATATATATATATATATAATTTTAATGGTTTCAGAGAGAAAGGGAGAGGGAGAGAGAGAAAGAGTAACGTCCATGATGAGAGAGAATCACGGATCAGCTGCCTCCTGCACGCCCCCTACTGGGGATGGACCCCGAAACCCAGGCCTGTGCCCTGACTGCGAATCGAACCCCGGACCCCTCGGTCTGCAGGTCCACGCTCTGGCCACTGAGCCACACGGGCCGGGCTCACCCTGACCACGTAGGTTCCCTCCGCCGCCTGCAGAAGAGGACGGGGCAGCCCGAGGGGCGGCCTCGGCCGGGGGCCGGGTGCAGGTCGCCGGCTCACCTCCCCGGAAGCCGGTAGCCCCGGCGCCTCCTCAGGAGGTATTCCCGGCCGCCACGTGCTGAGCCGAACATCCATCGTAAAGCGCGTTAAAGCGCCCAATAGAAATAGTTCGCTAATTGAGGGCCGGGCGCCCGGGAGCCCAGGGCCCCATAAACCGGAGACGGGACCGACGGGAAGTCTTACGTACAGAAGCCCCACACCTGTGAGCCTCCAGCATCACGGCATCACGTGAGACGCGGCTCCAGGGCCCGGACACCACCCCCCGCCCGGCCTCCGCCGCCTTCCGATGGGGAGAGGGGGTGGCCCGCCTGCGGTCGCCGGCCCACACGTGCCAGCCACCTCATCAGCCCTGGGGACTCCGGGGCCACCGACTTCCTCTACCCGCCCCCGCCTCCCCTATAAACGTCCCATAAAACGGGCACTCAGCGCCCTGTGCTCACCGCTGACGTCAGGGCCCCGAGACCTGTGCAGTCACACGCCACCGGCACATCACACGGGGCCGGTGTCACCAGCTCAGCCTCTCTGAGCCCGGACATGCCGGCCGCCCTGTCTGGTACCCGTGTCTCCACCAAGGGACCCTTTTGTGTGTGTGTGTGTGTGTGTGTGTGTGTGTGTTTAAATATATTTTATTGATTTTTTTTTTACAGAGAGGAAGGGAGAGAGATAGGGAGCTAGAAACGTCGATGAGAGAGAAACATTGACCAGCTGCCTCTTGCACATCACCCACCGGGGATGTGCCCGCAACCCATGTACATGCCCCCGACACGAATCGAACCTGGGACCTTTCAGTCTGCAGCTGAGCCAAACCGGTTTTGGCAGAGGGGCCCTTTTGTTACCTCCCGGAGGCAGAAGGCCCTGGAGGAGATGCCCGGACCAGCCCATCTTAACGTATAAAAAAGCCAAGGGCCGCCATGGCCAAAACAACCGGTGGACGACCGAACACAGGCTGCAGGAGGCGACCAGGCTGGCAGGAGGGGCAGTTAGGGGGGATCAGGCAGGCGGGCAGGTGAGCAGTGAGGAGCCAGTGGTCCCAGATTCTAAGACAGATATCCAACTGCCAGTTTAAGGACGACGGACAGTCAGATATCCCGGATTGGAGAGGGTGCAGTCTGGGCTGAGGGAACCCCGCCCCCCCCATGCACCAATTTCGTGCACCGGGCCTCCAGTTTGGCTATAAAAGGCCACACACAACCCCCGGACGCTGGCGCGGGCTACCTTTAACATTCTTTTCAGGTATGACGTTCAGTATTGCTTTAAAAAAATTTTAAAATATATTTTTATTGGTCTCAGAGAGGAAAGAGGAGAGAGAGAGAAACATCCATGAGGAGAGGGGATCATGGATCTTCTGCCTCCTGCACGCCCCCTACTGGGGATCGAGCCCACAACCCGGGCCTGTGACCCAACCGGGAATGGAACTGTGACCTCCTGGTTCAAAGGTCGACTCTCCACCCCGGAGCCATGGGGAAACTGGAATCCGTTCACCCCCGCCCTGGCCTGGCCACCAGTAACCAGTGACCATTAATCAGGTAACTGGTAACTGGTGACCAGGTTACTGGTGACCGTTAATCAGGTAACTGGTAACCGGGTAACTGCTAACCAGGTAACTGATGACCGTTGATCAGGTAACTGGTAACTGCTAACCGGGTAACTGGTGACCAGTAACCAGGTAACCGGTGACCGTTAACCTGGTAACTGGTAACCGGTGACTGCTAACCGGGTAACTGGTGACCAGTAACCAGGTAACTGGTGACCGTTAACCTGGTAACTGGTAACCGGTAACTGCTAACCGGGTAACTGGTGACCAGTAACCAGGTAACCGGTGACCGTTAACCTGGTAACTGGTAACCGGTAACTGTTAACCGGGTATTGCTTTTTTAAAAAAAAATTTAAAATATATTTTTATTGATCTCAGAGAGGAAGGAGAAGGAGAGAGAGAGAAACATCCATGAGGAGAGAGGATCATGGACCGGCTGCCTCCTGCACGCCGCCTACTGGGGATCAAGCCCACAACCCGGGCATGTGACCCGACCCGGAATGGAACCGTGACCTCCTGGTTCAAAGGTCGACGCTCCACGGCGGAGCCATCGGGGAACTGGAAGCCGCTCACCCCCGCCCTGGCCTGGCCACCCCGGGGAGCCCAGCGGGGGAGCCATCTTCCCAGGATGCACGGTGACCTCTGACCCTCGCTGCCCTCCAGGCACCGGGGCAGGCGCGGACCAGGCTCCCAGCTTGAGCCCTGAGGGGGCCTTCTGTCCCCGGGGCTGGGGCCACGGAGCCTGGAGGGTCCTGAGGGCCACAGGGCAGCCCCCAGGCCTGGAGGGGTGGCCCATGGAGGCCCTGCCCGAGCCGTGGACAGACACCAGTGTGGGAAGCTCAGTGCTGGTGACCTTGGGCCCCTGTCCCCGAGGGCTGGGACCAGAGGGGCTGAGCCCTCTCCCTCCCACCAGCCTGCTCTGCTCCAGGAGCCGATGGGCAAGGCTGGCGGCGGGCTGGGAGAGAGAGAGAGAGAGAGAGAGAGAGAGGGAGAGAGAGAGAGAGAGAGAGAGAGAGCGCGAGAGCAAAGAGGTCGGGCGGGGCCCGGCACCGGGACCTGGTGAGCCCAGGCGGGCTGGGCCGGGCCGGGGCGCGGCCAGGGCGTGCCCAGGCCGCTGACACGCCAGGACTCTCCCCGAGCCGGCATTCCGGTCTCGCTGGGCGGGCGGGGACCGCGATGAATAACCGGGCAGCGGCCCAGCCCCGTCCCAACCGGCTGCCTCAGCACTGGGCGGCCCGGCGCCCGCCCTCTGCCAACCCAACATTCCGGTTCTGCCCTCCGAGGACGCGGGCAGACCGGGGACCTGCCTTTCCGCCCGGCCCCGCCCCCCGTGGGGCCTCCAGCTCGGCGGCCGGGCCCAGGGGCACGTGGGCTCCGATGCCAGCGCCTTCCCAGGGCGGCGGCCGGGAAAGGAGGGTGGGCGTGGGCCGGCTCTCCCACGGCCGGCGGTGAGGCCTCTCGGAGCTGCGTCTCCTCACCGTCAGCTCTGCCGACACCTCGCAGGGGGACGGTGGCCGCCAATGTGTTTAAAAACATGTCCCCCTGCCTGGACCGGTTTGGCTCAATGGATAGAGCGTCGGCTTGGGGACTGAAGGGTCCCGGGTTCGATTCCGGTCAAGGGCATGGACCTTGGTTGCGGGCATATCCCCAGTAGGGGGTGTGCAGGAGGCAGCTGATCGATGACTCTCTCTCATCAATGTTTCTAACTCTCTATCTCTCTCCCTTCCTCTCTGTATAAAATCAATAAAATATATTAAAAAAAATAATAAAAATAAAAAAATAAAAACGTGCCCCCTGTCTAGCCCGGCGCTGGGTGCGCTGCGGGGGCTGATAACAGACAGAACCTCCTCGCTCCAGCCCGGCCAGCGGGCTCCGTGGCGGAGCGTCGACCTGTGAACCAGGAGGTCCCGGGTTCGACTCCCGCTCAGGGCACAGGCCTGGGCTGCAGGCTCCATCCCCAGGGTGGGGCGTGCAGGAGGCAGCCGGTCCGTGGTTCTCTCTCATCAGGGATGTCTCTCTGTCCCCCTCTCCCTTCCCGTCTGAAATCAGTAAAAATGTATTTAAAAAAAGAAAAAAGGAAAAGAATGTCCTCGATCCAGCAGCGGCCGGCTCTCCCGGGCCAGTCCCCAGCGGCCTCTCCTGCCCAGCGGCGTCAGGGTTCCCCTTGGGGACTTCAGAGCCTCAGGGGCCCGGGACAGGGCACGGGGGCTCACAGACCCCCGGCTGGGCCCCTGATTCACCGGAAGATGAGCTGAGTACCAAGAGGCCTTTCGAGGGGCCTGGGCTCCCTCTCCCTGGGGGAGGAGGAGGGTGGAGAGCCCGGGACAGGCTGGAGGCCTGAAGGGGAGCCGGTGGGGGGAGAATCCCTGAGGGCTTCCTGGAGGCGTCGCTCCCGCTGCCCTGGGGGTGGGTGGATCGGGCCGGGGAAAGGGTTGGTGTGCCGTGTGCACCCCGAAGAGCTGAGCAGGCTCCTGTGCTCTCGGCCCCCCAGCCCCAGCCCCGTGCGGCCCCGGTGGTAATGGTGTGAGTCACCCGCCCGCCCGCGCCCGCCGACGGGGCGGCCACACCCAGGGCAGCTGGCACCGCGGACGGTGTTTCTGTTCGGAGCTGCCGGGCCGGTAGCCTGCCAGGCGGTGGATGGGCACAGTCGGGGAGCCAAGACGCCCCCGGGCCTGGGCCGGGCGGAGAAGCTGCTGAGTGGCAGAACCTCTCTCCCTCGGCATTGCCCCATCGCTCCCTGGGCCGCCCGGGCAGCCCAGCCCGGCCTCCAGGGGGCGCCCCTCCCGGCATCGCCAGGATCACCAGGATCATCACTGGGATCACCGGGATCACTGGGATCACCAGGATCACCAGAATCACCAGGATCATCACCAGGATCACCAGGATCATCACTGGGATCACCAGGATCACCAGAATTACCAGGATCACCACCAGGATCACCAGGATCATCACTGGGATCACCGGGATCACCAGCATCATCAGGATTACTGGGATCACCAGGATCATCACCGGGATCACTGGATCACCAGCATCACCTTGATCATCACCAGATTCACTGGGATCACCAGGATCACCAGGATTACCAGGATCACCAGTATCATTACCAGGATCACAGGGATAACCAGGATCACCAGGATCACTAGGATCACCAGGATCACGAGGATCATCACCAGGATCATCACCGGGATCACCAGGATCATTACAGGATCACCAGCATCACCAGGATCACCGGGATCACCAGGATCATCACCAGGATCACCGGGATCACCAGGATCACCAGGATCACCAGAGGCAGGGCAGGAGGGGAGAGCACCGGGGAGCCCCCCCTGTAGAGGGAGCACCGGGGAGCCCCCCCGGAGGGAGAGGGAGCACCGGGGAGCCCCCCCCCACGGAGGCGGGAGGAGGGGGAGCACCTGGAGCCGGGGGCCGGGATCCACTCTCTTGGGGAACCGCTTGGGCTTGGCGGGAGCCGTCTGTCTCCATGGCGACCAGGCCTGCGGTGTAAGGCCGGGTGCCTGCTGGATCCTGCAGGGCCGGGACTTCCCCCCGCCCCCCGCTGTGCCCTCCCCCGCCCCCCGGCCCCAGCACCCGCCCCCAAGGCGTGTGTCCCCCACCAGAGGCTGCGGGGAGGGGGCGATCCCACCTCGCGTGAGATCTGGCCACGTCCAAACAGAACAATTAGCCTAATTGCTGTTTGCACCAAGTTCACTGTCATCACGGGCCCCACCTCGGGGGGGGGGGGGGGGGGGGCGGAGTCACCCAGACGGCCCCCGACAGCAGCCCGGGGCGCCCGGAGCCCGGCCACCGAGAGGGGCCCTGAGGAACCCCCGGCCCCCCCGCCGGCCCGGAGGGACCAGGCCCACCCGGCCCCAGGCCTCGGTCTCCGGCCGCGTGCCTGGTCTGCGGGGTGCGGGGTGGGTGGATGTGTCACGTTTATAAAACACACGCCCACGGCCTCTCTGTTTTCATTTTACTTTACTTTATTTTTGGAATCTGTTTTCATGGATGTCAGAGAGGAAGGGAGAGGGAGAGAGAGAGGAACATCTGTGAAGAGGGAGAATCACGGATCGGCTGCCTCCTGCACGCCCCTCACTGGGGATCGAGCCCGCAACCCGGGCGTGTGGCCTTGACCGGAACCCTTCCGTCTGCAGGCCGGCGCTCTATCCACGGAGCCACACTGGTTTTGGCTTAAGTGTCCAGTCGGAAGGCATTCAGCAGCCCTGGCCTGTGTGGCTCCGTGGATAGAGCGTCCGCCTGCGGACGGAAGGGTCCCGGGTTCGATTCCGGTCAAGGGCATGGACCTCAGTTGCAGGCTCCATCCCTGGCCCGGTCCCTGGTCGGGGCGCGTGTGGGAGGCAACCCCCACGGATGTGTCCTTCTCCCATGGATGTTTCTCTCTGTCTCTCCCCCTCCCCTCCTCCCTTCCCCTCTCTCTCTCTCTCTCTCTCTCTCTCTCTCTCTCTCTCAAAAAACGGGAACAGCCTCAGGTGAGGATTAACAGAAAAAAGCACAAGCACCTTCCCACGGTCCTGCAGCCGCCACCATCGTCCTCAGACCTCCAGCTGCTTCCCAGACAGACACTCCCCCCGCCATCAGCACCCTCCCCGCCGGGCCCCTCCCTCACCCCGTCCCCCGGGAACCGGGCTGTCCCGGGTCAGAGACCTGGACCCACAGGCGTCCTTAGGCGGCCGGCCCGCCCCACGGAGCGCGGTCCGTCCGGATCCCGCCGGCCCCGCTGCCCCTCGCACCCTCCCCACGCCGAGGGGCCTTCTGGTGTGGGCGCAGAGCTTCCCGTCTGCCCAGCGGCCAGGGAGGCCACCCGGGGGGCGCCCACCTTTATTTTATTTTTTTAAATAGATTTTATTGAGTTTTTACAGAGAGGAAGGGAGAGGAATAGAGAGCTAGAAACATCGATGAGAGAGAAACATCCATCAGCTGACTCCTGCACACCCCCCACTGGGGATGTACCCACAAACCGAGGTACATGCCCTTGACCGGAATCGAACCCGGGACCTTTCAGTCCGCAGGCCGACGCTCTATCCACTGAGCCACACCGGTTTCGGGGGTACCTTCAGATGGTAAACAGCGCTACTGGGGGTCCCTGTCCGAATCCCTGCTTCCAATTCTTTTTTTTTTTTATAAAAAATATATTTTTAATGGATTTCAGAGAGGAAGGGAGAGAGGGAGAGAGAGAGAGACATCCATGCTGAGGGAGAATCATGAATCGGCTGCCTCCTGCACGCCCCTCCGGAGGGTGAGCCTGCAATCCCGGGCCTGTGCCCTTGGCTGGAATTGAACCCGAGACCCTGAAGTCCACAGGCTGATGCTCTATCCACGGAGCCACACCGGCCAGGCCAGTGGTCAGCAAACTCATGAGTCCACAGAGCCTACTATCAGCAGCACAACGATGGACTTGTCTTTGGAGAGCCACGTTTTTTATACTTAAACGTCTTCTGCCGAAACCGGTGTGGCTCAGTGGATGGAGCATCGGCCTGCGGACTGCAGGGTCCCAGGTTTGATTCCGGCCAAGGGCATGTACCTTGGTGGCGGGCACATCCCCAGTAGGGGGCGTGCAGGAGGCAGCTGATGGATGTTTCTTTCTCATCGATGTTCCTGACTCTCTCTCTCCCTCTCCCTTCCTCTGTAAAAAATAAATAAATAAATAAATTATATACATATATATATATATATATACACACACAACTTAAACTTCTCCTGACACACGTCTTCCACACAGATGCGCCCAGGCCGCGGTGTTCTGTGGAAGAGCCGCCCTCCAGGGGCCAAGAGCCGCCTGTGGCTCTCCAGCCGCCGTTTGCCGACCCACGGAGCCATGGCCCCCCCGTTTTCGATCCTTTTGGGTTTCCCGTACCCCTTCTCTCGCTTCTCACCGCCCGCGTCACCCATGGGTGCCCCCCGCCCCCCAGCAGGACCTGCCTCTTCCATGCCCGCCCCCCCCCCGGCGGCCACCTGGGGGCTGCAGGCGGACGTGGCCAGGCTGGGCCCAGCCGGGGCCCGGTGTCTGGGAGCCCCGGGCGGGAGGGCGGGCTCGGTGCGTGAGGCAATCGGGGAACAATGGGAGCAGGTGTGAGTCACGGCCTCGGACGGAGCACACAGGGTGTCGGCCGTCCCACGAGAAAGCACCAGCACAGCAGCTGGGAGAACGCCCGGGGGGGGGGCAGGGATGGGAGGCGCTGCCCGGGGAGGGGGGGACAGAGCCCAGCGCGAAGGAGACCCCGCTCCACCGCAGCCGGCCCCTCGCCTGCATCGAGAGAGAGAGAGAGAGAGAGAGAGAGAGAGAGAGAGAGAGAGAGAGAGAGAGAGAGGGAGAGAGAGGGAGAGAGAGAAACAGAGAGGAGAGAGGAGAGAGGGGGGGGGAGAGGAGAGAGAGGGGGGAGAGAGAAACAGAGGAGAGAGGAGAGACAGAGAGAGAGAGGAGAGACAGAGAGAGAGGATAGAGAGAGGAGAGACAGAGGGAGAGGATAGAGGGAGAGGAAGAGGGAGAGGGAGAGGGAGAGGGAGAGGGAGAGAGAGAGAGAGAGAGAGAGAGAGAGAGAGAGAGAGAGGGAGAGGGAGAGGGAGAGAGAGAGAGAGAGAGAGAGAGAGAGAGAGAGGAGAGAGGGAGAGAGAGGGCACCTGCCGTGGGAATCCGGACGGTCAGGGCCAGGCGGGCGGGAGGCGGAGGGAGGCGGTCGCTTGGGAAACAGACGCGGAAACACCGTCATCGCTGCCTCGAAGGGAAGGTTTGGGGACCACAGCCCGTCGTCAGCCAAAAATAGAACGGCCGGAAGCTGGAACCACCGTGTCCGAGCGAGGGGCAGGCAGGCAGACACGGGGCGGGAGGGAAGGGTGTGTGTGTGTGTGTGTGAGTGTGTCTCTGTGTGTGTGTGTCTGTATGTGTGTGTCTGTGTGTGTGTGTGTGTCTCTGTGTGTGTCTGTGTGTGTGTGTCTGTGTGTGTGTGTCTCTGTGTGTGTGTGTGTGTCTGTGTGTGTGTGTCTGTGTGTGTGTGTGTGTCTGTGTGTGTGAGTG
>NW_028182213.1:0-30998 GCF_964339955.1 Pipistrellus hanaki | reverse complement strand
GGGCCCGCTGCAGCAGCGGTGCCTGCGGGACAACTGCTCCTTCTACGGGCGCGCCGAGACCGAGCACCTGTGCTCCTACTGCTACCGGGAGGAGCTGCGGCGCCGGCGGCACGAGGCGCGCGGGGGACCCCGGCCCTGAGCGCGCGCCCCACCCCGCCCCTTGGAGAGGGGAAGGAGGACGCGCGCTCTCCACGCGCGCTCTCGCTCTCGGTGTCTTTTTCCTTTTTTACGCGCGCGCCCTGGCCACCCCGGAAGGCCTGGCCGGCGACCCCGCGTGTCAGCAGCAGCGCCGGGTCGGGGCCCCACAGTGCCTCCTGATGCCCGGACCTCTCCACAGACCCCACACTCAGGTAGTCAGACGGATAGGAGACAAGTCATACCGCCGCCGGCAGCTGTGGGTGCGCGCCTGCTCGCATCCGCCTCGCCCCGTGGACACACTCACACAGCCATGGCAACAAGTATTTTTTTTGCTGTTCCGGAATAAAGGACATGGGCAGCCCTTTGTTTTTTGTTTTTTGATTTTTTTAGAAGGGAGTGTTTTTTACATCTTTTATTTTTCATGTTTTTTTTTTTTTCCTTTTTTCCTACGTCAGCCACTGACCTCTTCCATGCAAGTGGCCACGTGTGTGCGCTCTCGGGGGCCACCCCGGATGGATGGAGAAGCCGGGACTGCGCGGTGGCCGCTCCGGCTGGTGGGCGCCACCTGCTTCCCCTCCGTGGGCCCCTGGAGGAGAGAGGGGGCGCCCACGCTCTGGGGGCTCCCTGTGGCCCGTCCTCCCTGTAGGCTCTCCATCTCATCAGCAAAGCCTCCTCCCACAGGGCCGCCCTCCCCGCCCCGCCGCTGGAGCACCACTCACACTGCCATCCGATGGGCACCGGAGGACAACCTACCTCGCAGGGCGCACGGCCGCGCGCGGAGAGGTGTGGCGATGGATGGCCCCGGGGATGCACAGCTCAGGCGGCAGCACCGCTCCAAAGACTCCTCCTCGGGTCCCCCGAAAGCCAGGCTCCGAACTGCCCAGCTCTGAGCCAAGTCTCCCCCCCCAAGACTGTCCCGTGGAGGCCGGTGCCCCACGGGGGGAGAGGAGAGGCGGGACACGGAGCCTCCGGTCACTGTGGAAGTCCCCCACGAGGCTGCTCTGACACCAGGCTGCGCCTCTCTCCCACCCCCACCCCACCCCGCCCCGCCCGCCTCTGCCTGGGTTCAGCCGGGCACAGGGCAGCCATGCCTATGGGGTGGGGTTTGGGGGGGGGGTCCCTCTGCCCCTGGCTCCATACCACATGGAGGGGGCAGCCCCCTCTCGGAGGGGCCCCTTTTTTTGGTGCCTCCTACATTTTTTTCTTGAGGAAAAAAAAAACAAACAAAAAAAAACAAAAAAAAATGTGTCCTTAGCTATAGCTCGTTTTGTGCAGCAATAGGCAGCCTCCTGCGCCCACGTTTACCTCTGGAGTCTCTCGGCCCTGGTCCAGGCCACAGCGTCCGCCCTGCCTCACTGAGAGGTGAGCCCTGGTGACCAAGAGAGACGGAGGAGAAGACGGGGACCCTCGCCGCCGCCGGGGAGCCTCAGGGGAGCCTCTCAGGAGACACCCCCCCCCCGGGGACCCTCCCGCAGGGGGTGCGCCCAGGGGACCCCCCCCCCCCCGGAAGGGCAGGATGCAGACACCATCTCGCCATCGAGGACGCTTATCCCGGACATAAAAGAGCAGCAAAAAAAAAAAAAAAAAAAAAAAATTATATACATATATATATACATACATGGGAGGGAGGGGATTATTTTTTACTTGTTTGAAGAATTATAATAAACTAATTTGAGTATCTCCCGCGAGTGATTCTTTCTTGTTCGCTTGCTCGTTTTTTTTTTAAAAACGTGTTTTGATTATCTCAAGAGAGGGCGGGGCCCCCGGGGCCAAGGTCAGACCCGTGCTGCCCTCTGGTGGGGAGGCATATATAAGCGTCAACCGATGAAGGCAATAGTCCTTGGGAAAAGCAAGCCAGGTCGGTCTCTCTCTCTCTCTCTCTCTCTCTCTCTCTCTCTCTCTCTCCCCCATAAATACACTTAAAAAGTAAAAACCCTGCAAGCACTCCTAAATGATACAGTTGTTTTTTGCATCTTTTGCAGCTTTCGGCTGCAAATCCCAGCACAGAATTATTCCAAGTGGGGTTCCCCTGCCAGGGTCCCCTCCTCCTGCTGCCACGCCCAGGACGGAGGACCGCCTGCTCGCCCCCGCCCCCCCGCTGTGGGAGCCTTCCCGTGGGATGGGGCCGGAGGACGTGTGTGTGTCTCTCCTGGGACTGCCCTCTCACGCCCACGCTTCCTCTTTCCCTGGCATCTCGTGCCTGGTGGTTCCAGAGGTCAGGATGCGACCGACAGGGGGCGGCCGGGGGCTGCTGGGTAGCCCCCCCTTCTCCTCCGGTCAGCGGGGTGCTCGGGCGCCGCTGGGGGAGGCAGCTGGCCAGCTGTGCGAGGCTGGGGGGTGGGGAGATGGTGGGGAGGGAGCAGAGACCTTGAGGTGAGTTTCCCAGGGGGGTCATGTGACACCCTGCCCCCCCACAGGAGGGCTTGTGGGTCCCCAGGATGTGGACCGTCTGGCTCCTGTCTCCCCCACGCCTGCTCTCTGCCCTCTGCTCAGGGCCTCCTCCACTGTCTCATGGCTGTCCGCCCCCCTCCGAACCCCCCAAAATCTGCAGCCTCAGCTCCCAGCTCCCCCCACCCCCTGTCCCCACCCCAGGGCCCAAGAGGGGGAGCTGCCAGGTCACAGTCAGGACCCTGGGGGCATGCAGGCCTGGGAAACACGCTCCCTGCTTGCTTGCGCTTGAAATATATAGAACTGGGGGTATTTTTCTATTTATTTTATTAATATTTTTTTAATATATTTTATTGATTTTTTTTTTTTTTTTTTTTTTTTTACAGAGAGGAAGGGAGAGGGATAGAGAGTTAGAAACATCGATGAGAGAGAAACATCGATCGGCCGCCTCCTGCACGCTCCCCCCACTGGGGATGTGCCCGCAACCAAGGCACATGCCCTCAACCGGAATTGAACCCGGGACCCCTCAGTCCGCAGGCCGACGCTCTATCCCCTGAGCCACACCGGTTTCGGCTATTTTTTTTTTTTTAATATATATATATATTTAATTGATTTCAGAGAGGAGGGGACGGGGGTGGGAGGAGAGAGAGAAACATCCATGGTGAGAGAGAAGCCTCCCCCTCATTCTCACAGCCAGAGGGGCTCACCCCTGCAGAGACCCCCCCGGGGCCCCCGTGGTTCCCTGGCTGAGCTTCGACCTCTGAACCCAGAGGTCACGGCTCTTCTTCGACTCCCGGTCAAGGGCACAGGCCCGGGGTGAGGCTCCATCCCAGGTGGGGGCCGTGCAGGAGGCAGCGGGTCCGTGACACTCTCTCGTCATGGATGCTTTTCTCTCTCCCTCTCTCTCTCTCCCTCCCTCCCTCTCCCTCCCTCTCTCTGAAATTTAAAAAAAAAAAAAAAAAACTTACAGAGAAAACCCTAGTGGCTTCCGTGTTCTTTACCATCACCCTGAGAACCAGCCCCTCCCTCCCGCCTCCAAGCCCCACAGGAGGCCAAACCAGAGACAAACACTTAAAAGCAGCCACCGCGGCCCTGCCCAGGGCCGTCAGATACACACAGGAAGGAAGTGCCTGGTGATTCAAAGCGGCCGGGCCCGAGGTCTCCAGGAAGAGAAACATTTTCCAGCAAAGCCCGCCCTGGCTGTGTTTTGGAACGCCGTTCCAGACGGAGCCCCGGCCAGCCTCCCCCTCCCGACCCCCTCCCGGCCCGCGTCCTGTCTGTCTGTCTGCCTGCCTGCCTGCCTGCCGGCTGTCTAGACACAGTAGCTTGCAGGAGGCTGCCCCCAGGTCCCCATGTCCCCCCTGCTGACCCGCCTGCAAAACCCTTTCTTTCTTTCTCTCTCTCTCTTTTATATTTTCATTGATGTCAGGGAGGAAGGGAGAGGGAGAGAGAGATATTTACCACTTGGGTAAATTTTTTTTTAAAAAAAATATATTTTTACTGCCTGGCCCGTGTGGCTCAGTGGTTGAGCTTCGACGCATGAGCCAGGAGGTTATAATTCGATTCCCGGTTAGGTGCCCGGGTTTTGGGTTCGATCCCTAGGGTGGGGCGTGCAGGAGGCAGCCGATCCATGATTCTCTCTCATCATGGATGCTTCTCTCTCTCTCCCCCTCTCCTCTCCCTTCCTCACTGGACACATTTTCCTTTTTTTTTTTTTTATTATTGATATAATAAAAAAAAAATCAATTTAAAAACAAAACAAAACAAGAACCCGTCCGATAATGAATCATAAAGTTTTTATTTCAAAAAAATGTAAACGTCACTAAACATGCATACACGTTAAAACCATCGAATGTACAGTTCTGTTCTTTCCTTTTCTTTTTTTTTGCTTTTGCTGTTTGCATAGGAGAGACCGTCGTGACAATATAGACTTCTGTGCCGTACAAAATACATACAAAGTTCCGCCGGCCGGGGGACTGTACATGGGTAATACTTCGCTGTAGTGATCGGGGAGCGTGGGGGGAGTGCTGGTTAAAAAAAAGAACAGGGACGGAGAAAATTCCTACGCAAAAAAAAAAAAAAAAAAAAAAAAAAAATGGGATAACGTGCTTCTGGCTGGAAATGGTCTCGGACCCTTGGATCCTGCCGGCGGGGGGCGGGGGGGGGGGAGGAAAGGACGGGGTGAGGGGGGGAGAGATTGGCCAAAAGTTTCCACAGAAGCTGACCCCCGCCCTGTAACTGCCCCTCCCCATCCTGTTCACCTTCAAACCCTATTTGTACTGATGTCAGAGAGGAAGGGGGAGGGAGAGAGGGAGAGAGAAACATCCATGAGGAGAGAGAATCATGGACCGGCTGCCTCCCGCACGCCCCGCGCTGGGGTTCGAGCCTGCACCCCGGGCCTGTGCCCTGACGGGGAATCGAACCCCGACCTCCTGGCTCCTAGGGTGACACTCAGCCACGGAGCCACGCCAGCCAGGCCCACCCTGTCCATCTTTAAATCCAAGGAGGAAGGTGTTTGTTTTTTTAAAGCTTCATGAGAATGGGAGAGGCTGGGCAGGGCGGGGCCAGGCGGCCCCCATGCAAGGCCCAGGTCACCATAAGGGGGAGCACAGACACCCAGGGGCCCCTCTTCCCTGGGGGGCACCCCCCCCCCCCGCAAATCCACCCCTTCTCACCCATCAGGCACTCAGCAGGGGGTGGGGGGGGCTCCCTCCCCCGGAGTATGCTCCGGCGTTTGTCCGCCGTAAGCCGGATGGTGCACCCCAGGCCTGGCCCGGACCCTTTCAACCTTCTAGCACTTGTGTGGGCTTTTTTAAAAAAAATATACAGGAGTATTGATTCAGGGAGGAAGGGGGAGGGAGTGAGGGAGGAACATCCATGAGGAGAGAGAGAGAAGCGTGGGCCGGCCGCCTCCTGCAGGCCCCCCTCGGGGGACACCCCCCAGGCACGTCCCCTGACCCGGAACCCAGCCTCGACCTCCCGGTTCCTAGGTCGACGCTCAAACCACTGAGCCACCCCGGCCAGCCCAGCGAATGATTTTTCATTTTTATTTTTTAAATGGGTTTCCGCAAAATCAGCGCTCCCCGCCCCGAGCCGGGCAGCACGGGGGGGGGGGGGGGGGGTCAGAAAAGAGGGGGCGCTATTGCTCTGACCGCGTGTGCCTGTGATGTCGGGGTGCTGCTGCCCGAGGTCCCTGGCGGGGCAGGGGGGTGGGGGGTGGGCGTTGTGACCCTGTGCGGCCCGCGTAGCACCTGCTTCTGGCGAGGAAGGACGCGGGCTCTTCTGGGACCCCCAGACGGCCCTCCCTGCGGGGCACAGAGAGCCGGAGGGCCACCTGTGTACTCCCCCCGCCCCCGATCGCCCTCCCGGGCCCGAGCCCGGACCCAGGGCGTGGCGAGGGCTGGGTTTCTCCGGGGAGAGCCAGGCAGACCCCGGAGGCTGCCCCGGTGTTCGTGGGGGGCCTTCAGCTCTAAAGGGGGTACAGCCGGATCCACAGGGCACCCCCATCCCGGGCACCCCTCCCCGTGGGTACGGAGCGCCCCGGGCCGCCCCGGGCCCCCCTCCTGACGGCCGGGGGACCAGGAGGCTGGGGGCAGCAGACAGCCGCTCCCCGCCTATGGCTGAGACAAAAATAAAATAAAAATAAAAATAAAGGGGGTGCCCTCGTGTGGGATGGCAGTCTCCCCCGTGGCTGGATCCGGGGTCCCTCGAAGGCCCACATGGAGGGGAGGCCCCCCTGACTCAGACAAGCGTCCTATTCTGGCCCCAGACCCCCCCCGCCCCCATCAAGGGGTGAGCCCCCCGAGGAGGCGTTCACTGTGATCCTCAGGCCACGGCCAGGAACAGACCCTGACACAGGCCCGCTGGGCTGTCCCCCCCCGGGTCCTCCGGGGGGGAGGGGGCGGCCGGGGGAGGGCGGTGTCCAGGCCCCCCGCCCCACCCCCAACCTGAACTTGGCCTGAGATCCCCTGGCCTTCCCGCCCTCAGCCCCCCCCCCACGACCTTCACCTTGACCTCAGTGGGAGGGGAGTTTTCATCTCAGATGATAGAAGGCTGTCCCCCGGGGGCTTCCGTGGGGCGGGGGGGGGCCTGAGGGAGGGCGGTGTCCAGTGTCCCCCACCCCCCCCCCCCCCGCCCTCGCCACCTGAACGTGGCCTGAGATGCATGGCTTCCCCCTCCCGCCCCCTCCCCACCCCCCGTGGTCCTTCTCGGAGATGCGTTTTCCTCCCCACAGGTCAGGGCTGGGCCTGGGAGCCCCAGGCCGGGCTGAGGGGGCCTGCAGGGGTCCCCTCCTAACGCCCCTTCCCCAGGCCAGACCCACAGCAGCCTCGGGCCCAGGAGCCGCCTGGGACGGGAGGAAGGCACACCAGCTCCTGCATCCGTGCTTTTTAAGGCAATGTCACCCTCCACCCGGCCCGGGCCCCGTCACCGAGAGGAGGCACCCTGCACCTCAGTGCTTCTTTGGGAAAAAGCAAACGCCCCCCCAGCCCTCCCCCCACCCCCATCCCCACCCCCCACCCCCCACCCCCCACCCCCCACCCCGCCTCTAAACAAACCAGCTGGGTCCGCCCCCTCCTCCCTGGTCCCCGGCCCCTCCCCCCCCAACGCCAGGCCCAGGGCTCCTGGGGGTGTGGGGGCCCCCTCCCCCCTCGCCTTCAGGGGGAGGGGGGCTTTTCGGGGGGGACGGGCGCAGAGAAGGCCTTTGGATACAATTCCTGAACCTGGAGTGTGAGTTCCTGAGACGTGAAATGATGCGTTCAGAGTGTGGCTTTCGGGGTGGGGTGGGGGGGCCCCATGGGAAACAGCTTTGGGAGGAGGGACCCCCTCTCCCGCCCCCCCCCCCCCCCCGCCCCAGGCCTGGGAACGGGCGCGAAGGCATTTCGCCCCCCGGCCAAGAGGGGCGCTGTCCCGTCGTCCAGGCCTCCCCATGCCCATGCTCCGAGCGGCCCACTCTCTCTCTCCCTCGTGGGGATCCATCCTGGGCACCCATGCCCACCTGGGCGCCCACCCAGAACCCGCCCCCCGCCCCTCAGGCCCCTGGCCAGACCCCGCTGACTCCGAGCACTTGGGTGTGGGCACCGGCTGCCTCCCCGCGGTCCCCTCGGGGCGGCCCTGCAGCCGGGGCCGGGCTGGGGGGCAGGGGGCTGTGAGCGCCCACACCCTGAGCGAGAGAGGGGGTGGGTGCCAGCAGGGTGGCTACCTCCAAGGCACTCTGGGCCCCGGCCGCCCGTCGACGGTCCCCTGAGGTCCCCCCAGGGTCATTCCTGCTCCTCGAGGCGGGCAGAGGGCCCTGTGAGATCCCCCCGAGTCCGCCCCGAACCCACACCCGCAGCCCCCGACACACACACACACACACACACACACACACACACACACACGTACACACACGCGTACACACACGCGTACACACACGCGTGCCCACACATGCACTGGCCTGCGGGCTCCTGTGTCCAGCCCCGGCTCTCCCCGGCTGTCTGCAGGCGGATGGACAGCACGCAGGGGTCCCCGGCCTCCGGGACCGTGCGGGGCTCGAACCCGCCGCCGGCCCAGGCCTGGGGTCCGTCGGGAGGAACATGCAGGCTCTCTGGGCTCTTCCTCGGCGTCTGGAGGGTCCGCGCGGGACACGCAGAGGGACAGGCGGGGTCCAGGCGGCCGAGCGTCCGAAACTCGCCATGTGCCGCCGTCCGGCCGTGAGGAAGCGGAAGGCAGGGTCCCCGATGGCGTGTCCGTCCCGGGACGCCCGGAATTTCCAAGTCACCGCGGCCTGGGGTCCTGTGGGGACGGGGCCTCGTGGGCGGGCGGGCGGCCGAGGACCCCACGCATCACCGGCCCAGACGGAGGTGTCCCTGGAGCAGAGGGCGGGCCGGTGGGGAGACGGAGAGCGTGGTCCGATCCGGAACCGTCCCCGGTGCCTGGTGCAGGGACGCTGGGCGGTCAGCATCCCTGGGGAGGCCCGGGCTGTCTCGGGAGCCGTCCACGGTGCCGTGTCTCCCAGCCGGCCCCGTCCCTCCGGCCCAGGGCCCCTCGGAGAGGCCAGAGGGAGGGTCCCCGAGGCAGGAACGGGGAGACCGTCCCCGGGGGGCGGAGGGGAGCAGGGGAGAGGGCTGCTCCTTCGGCCCTTTGCCCGGCTCCTCCGCGTAAGGCATGGTCGCTCAGAGCCGGCTGGCCGCTGGGCCCCGGGCCAGAGGGGTCACCAGCTCGGCCACCTGCTGCCGGCCGCCGGCCGCCACCTTCTGGGCGGAGTCCTCGGCGGCGGCGGGGCCGGGGGAAACTCGAGTGCAAATGTCTGTCCGGAGGGAGGCGGCAGGAGGGGGGCTCCTGGCCTCACCGAACGCGTCCGTCCCTGAGAAAGGGTGTCGCATGCGGACGCCCGTCCGTGGGTCTGTCCCTTGTGCAATCGCTGGGGAAGGGTGTTTTGTGTTTGTTTGTTTAAAAAGAAAACTTTTTTTCCCCCTTACAAATGGAGTCTGACACCTGAGGTGAAGAAGATGGAGGGAGGGAGGGGGTTGCCTGCATCCATGTCTCTCTCTCTCTCTCATATTTTTTTTTTTATAGATTTTCCACAGAGAGGAAGGGAGAGGGGCAGAGAGCTAGAAATATCGATGAGAGAGACACATCGACCAGCTGCCTCCTGCACACCCCTCACCGGGGATGTGCCCGCAACCAAGGTCCATGCCCTTGACCGGAATCGAACCCGGGACCCTTCAGTCCGCAGGCCGACGCTCTAGCCGCCGAGCCACACTGGTTTCGGCGTCTCTCTCTCTCTCTCTCTCTCTCTCTCTCTCTCTCCTTTAATGAATCCCGTCCCCTGGAGACAGCAGAGGGAGGGAGGGAGGGAGACACAGAGACACACATGGATGGCTTGCCTCGCTCTCCTGCTCCCACCAAGAGGAGGTACCTGCCCTTGACCGTGACTCGAACTTGGGGAACCTGGGGCCCTTGGGCTTGCAGGCTTTTCCTCTTTCCTTCTCTCTTTTCTTTCCAGATGACTGAAGAGAAAGAGGGGGGTCCCAGGAGGACGGGAGAGCATCCGAATGCTCATGGCTGTCCTAGGGGGGTTGGGATGGGAGAGAGAGAGAGGAGAGAGAGAGAGAGAGAGAGAGAGAGAGAGAGAGAGAGAGAGAGAGAGAGAGAGAGAGAGAGAGAGAGAGAGACAGGGGGACCTCTGTGCGCACAGGAGGCACAGGAGCGCACAGGAGCGCACAGGGGCGGAGGCGCGCAGGCCGGTGTTGCGCCGGGTTGGGGGCGGGTCTGTGCTGTTTTGGGGGGTCCCTCGCCGGCGGGGGGTCCTCAGGGCGGACTGGCCGGCGGGTCTGTGCTGTTTTGGGGGGTCCCTCGCCGGCGGGGGGTCCTCAGGGCGGGCTGGCCGGGCTGGGGTCGAGTCTGTGCTGTTTTGGGGGGTCCCTCGCCGGTCGGGGGCCTCAGGGCGGGCTGGCCGGGCTGGCGGGCGGGCTGCTGGCGTCGGAGCGGCTGTGGTCGCTGAGCGAGCCGGGGCGAGAGCCCCCTGAGCCGCACCCCCCGCCGCGGCGCGGCAGCAGCCCCGCGTGGAAGCCGGCGTGGCGGCGCGCGTGCTTGGTGAGGTGGTCGCTGCGCATGAAGCGCTTGCCGCACAGCGGGCAGCCGAAGCGCTTCTCGCCCGTGTGCGTGCGGTGGTGGCGCGCCAGCTCGTCCGAGCGCGCGAACCGCTTGCTGCAGGCGGGCCAGCCGCAGGCGAAGGGCCGCTCTCCTGCGGGAGGAGGGGGACACGTCAGCGGGCGGGGCGCACGGGGCGTAGCCACCCCCACACCCCCTCTCCAGACACCCCCTCCCCAGACACCCTCTCCCCAGACCCCCGTTTGGGGACCCGGGCCCAGGCGCGCGCTGGGGCGGGGCACCCAGCAGGTGCGCGCAGGCAGGGGCGCGGGCGGGTGGCCGGTGCGCGCAGGGCGGGGCCCCGGGGGTTCAGGGCCGGGTGCTGGGAGGCGGGGGGCGGGCAGGCCGGGAGGGGGAGCCGGCGGGTGCAGGGCGGGGCCCCGGGGGTTCAGGGCCGGGTGCTGGGAGGCGGGGGGCGGGCAGGCCGGGAGGGGGAGCCGGCGGGTGCAGGGCCGGGCGGGGTGCAGCGCCCCGGCCCGGGAAGCGGCTCGATTGCCTCATCTCACCGGGAACAGCGCGTCCCGAGCCCAGAGCGCGCTGGCACCGCCCAGGCCGGACGGCGCGTTCCCTCCCGGAGCCGGGGCGGGGCGGCGGGGCGGGGCGCTCGGGGTTCCCCTCCCCTCCCCTCCCCTCCCCTCTCCTCCCCTCCCCTCCCGCCCTCCTCCGGGGGCCCCTCAGCCCCACCCAGGCCCCCCTCCCCGATCCTCCCGGGCCGCGCCCACAGCGGCCCCTGCGCGCAGCTCAGGCGCCGCCCCCAGCCCAGCCCGGGCCCCGGGGAACCCCCTCCCGCCCCGCACCCCGGGGACAGGGCCTGCTCGCTCCCCGCCCCCCACACCCCTCCAGGAGCCAGGGGGTCCTGGTTGGGGTCCTGGGGTCCAGGGCACAGGCCTGGGGGTGAGGTCTCCATCCCCGGGAACGGGGCGCGCAGTAGGCAGCCGGTCCAGGATTCTATCTCATCATTGATGTTTCTATCCCCCGCGCCCTCTCCCTCCCTCTCTGACATCCATAGGAACGTATTTTCTTTAAAATAAAAATCACACAACAAGTAAAGGGCCTGGGCTAGTGTCTCCACGCAGCCCCGCCCACCCAGCAGCCCCCACGGGGGAGGGGCCATGTCTGCACCCACGGAACCACTCCTGGGGCCTTATTATTATTATTATTATTATTATTTAAAAATATATCTTATTGATTTTTTACAGGGAGGAAGGGAGAGGGAGAGTTAGAAACAGCGATGAGAGAGAAACATCCATCCGCTGCCTCCTGCACACCCCCCACTGGGGATGTGCCCGCCACTAAGGCCCATGCCCTTGACCGGGAATCGAACCCGGGACCCTTCCAGTCCGCAGGCCGACGCTCTGTCCATGGAGCCACACGTGTCTCGGCGCCGAGCTTCGTTTTATTTTATTTTCCACGGATCGGGGGACCCCAGCCCACAGGAACCCGTAGGCCTTAGGGGGTGGGGCTGAGGTTAGGAGGCTTGTCTGTTACCCGTGAGCTCCCCACCTTCCCCCCCGCATAAAGCCAGTTTCCGAGCAGACAGGCAGTGTGGGACCCGCCAGGCCCCTGGAGCCACCTGCTGCCCTGCCGCCCGGCCCACAGCTCCCCTCGCAGGCCCTGCTCCTCCGAAGGGGTGTGTGCTGTGCAGGGAGGGGGGGTCCTCAGAGTCAGGGGGACAAACCGCAGCCACGGCCAGGCCACCGTCCCTCCCACCGGGCAGCCCGGGGGCAGCGCCACTCAGAAGACTTCAAAGGGAAGCACTTGCCCCGGGGGCCAACAGAGCCAGGGCGGTAATTATGGCCTCCAGGCTGCTGGGCCCAGCTCCCGTCCTCCACGTGGCTCCCTGCACCCTCCCAGGCCTGTCGGCCTGTGTGTCTGTCTGTCTGCGGAGAGCCAGCCCGGAGGCGGGGGCAGGGCAGGGGGGCGCGGGGGCGGGCAGCCAGGTGCTGGCCCCAGGCCCAGCCCCTCCCAGGTGGCTGAGGGCGGCCGCCGGTCCGCCCAGCTGTCGGCTGTGGTCACGCGTGGCCGCGGGGAGGGGCTGGGGGGCGGGGGGGCCCTCAGAGACTCTGAGAAGCCGCCCTGGGGGCCCAGGCCACCCCCTTCTTCCCACAAGGAAACCCCCCTCTCGGAGGGAGGGAGGGGGGAGGGAGGAGGGGGGAGAGGGCCCAGCCCCGGCAGAGGCTGCCCTCCCGCCCGCTGCCACCTGGCACCGGCACCCGGGCGGGGAGGGAGGGGGGGGCCCTCTCCCCGCGGAGCTTGAGCAACCATCTGTCCTACTTCTGCTTCCTGTGTCTCTGCCCGCCCTCCCCTCCTCCCCCCTCCCTCCGCCTCCTGGGTGGGTCTCCTCCGCAGCCAGTGGGCGCCCCGCTGGGCCCGGCACCTGCCCGCACCAGCTCCGCAGGTGTGCCGCTTTGGTTGCGGGTTCGATTCCCAGCCCCCACAGCCCCCCTCCCCCGTGGGAGGCAGCCAATCGGTGTGTCTCTCTCATGAGGACGTGTGTGTGTGTGTGTGTGTGTGTGTGTGTGTGTGTGTCTCTCCCCGCTCCCTTCCATCCCTCTGAAAATCAGCCTCATTCCTGCGGTGGATTTTTTTTTTTTAATTTAAAAAAAAATGTTTTAAATATATTTTTGTTGATTTCAGACAGGGAGGAGGAGGAGGAGGAGGAGGGAGAGAGAGAGAGAAGAAGCATCGATGCTGAGAGAGAATCACGGGCCGGCCGCCTCCTGCACAGCCCCCCAGGTGTGTGCCCTCGACGGGGAATCGAACCCTGACCCTCTGGCTCCAAGGTCGAGGCTCCAGCCCTGAGCCACCCCAGCTGGCCAGCCGAGCTGCGGAAACTATTTTGTTTAAAAAAGCCGCTTGCAGAGCCTGGCCAGAGTGGACGGGCGGACAGATCAATACACAGGTTGTGGGATCTATAATAAAAATAATAAAAGGGTAAAATGCTGATTAGACCGGACAGCCGAACAACCTTGGTTAGGGGCGATCAGGCAGGCAGGCAAGTGGTTAGGGGTGATCAGGCAGGCAGAGGGGTTAGGGGTAATCAGACAGGCAGAGGGGTTAGGGGCGATCAGGCAGGCAGGGGAGTGGTTAGGGGCAATCAGGCAGGGGAGTGGTTAGGGGCGATCAGGCAGGCAGGGGAGCGGTTAGGGGCAATCAGGCAGGTGAGTGGTTAGGGGCGATCAGGCAGGCAGGGGAGCGGTTAGGGGCGATCAGGCAGGCAGGGGAGCGGTTAGGAGCCCTGCGGTGTCCGGCCCAAACCGGCCGTTGGACGGACACCCCCCGAGGGGTCCCGGATTGCCAGAGGGTGCAGGCCGGGCTGAGGGACCCCCCGCCCATCCTCCGAGCAGTAATTTCACGCAGGTAGGCCCCTGGTTTATTATAAAACAGCAACTTCGTATCCCAAACCCCGGCTCCTGCACTGGGCCCGCTGCCCTGGAACCCGCACCTGCCGCCTCCGGGGACAAAGCAGCTCGCCCACACGCGTGGCTGCACGTGGCACACGCGTGGCTGCACGTGGCGGGGGGCCACAGGCCGCGTGTCTGGCCCCGCCCCCGCCGGCCCTCCTGCCAGGGGTCACTTCTCACACTGGACAGTTTCCGTTCCCAGGTCCTGCTTCTGCTTTGTTTTCTTCCCAACCCTCCCCCAGGGTATTTTTCCAACCGTTTTCATTTTTAAAAAAATGTATTGTATTAATTTTTTTACAGAGAGGAAGGAAGAGAGAGAGATAGAAACATCGATGAGAGAGAAACACCGATCAGCTGCCTCCTGCACACACCCCACTGGGGATGTGCCCGCAACCAAGGTCCATGCCCTTGACCGGAATTGAACCCGGGACCCTTCCATCCGCAGGCTGACGCTCTATCCACTGAGCACACAGGCTAGAGCCAAGCTAACCCTTTTTTTTTTCAATGTGGGGCGACGAGGTGCTCAGGGATAATGGACGGGGTGTGGGGGCCTCCAGGCCAGGCCCCAGCCCCCTGAGTCCCCCCCGCCCCCCTGAGGGACAGCAGAGCACCCTGGGCTGGGTGGGGCCGGGCCTGGGCCTGGGCCTCCCTGCAGCCAAGCTCCACGCCTGACCCCGGAGCCCGGGGCCCTGGGAGCTCCCCGTTCCCGGGGGCGGGGGAGAGCCGGGCCGGCTGAGGCTGGGGGGGGTGCGGACAGAGTGGGTGCCCTTCCCAGAGGCTCCCTGAGACACCCCCCTCCTCTCCTGCATGTGAGCACCCTGCAGGCCGAGGGACCTCAGGGAGAGAGGGGGCTGGGCGGGGTCCTGCCTGCCCCCACGTCCCCTCCCCCCAGGCCCAGCTGCAGCCGCTCCTGTGGGATCCCGGCCCTTCCCTCCCGGGGCTATTCTGGACGTGTGTGTGTGTGTGTGTGTGTGTGTGCATGTGTGTGTCTGTGTGTGTGTGTAAGTACGTGTGTGTCTGTCTGTGTGCGTGTGTCTGTGTGTGCATGTGTGTCTGTGTGTGTCTGTGTGTGTGCGTGTGTGCATGTGTATGTGAGTGTGTGTACGTGTGTGCACGTGTGTGTGCGTCTGTGTATGTGTGTCTGTGTGTGTGTGAGTGTGTGTGTCTGTGTGAGTGTGCGTGTGAGTGTGCGTCTGTGTCTGTTTGTGTGTGTATCTGTGTCTGTGTGTGTGTGTGTGTGAGTGTGCTTGTGAGTGTGCGTCTGTGTCTGTTTGTGTGTGTATCTGTGTCTGTGTGTCTGTGTGTGTGTGTGTGTGTGTGTGTGTGCGTGCGTGTCTGTGTGCGCCTCCCGTCGGGGGAGGAGGTCAGGGTGGAAATGGCGGGGCTAAAATTAGCCGGAGGCAAACAATCGGAGGCCAGGGCGGCCGGCGGCGGGGGAGGTCAGCCGAGGACAGTCTGTTTGCTGCGGTGGCCGGGCCGGGCTGCCCGGGTCCGGGGCGGTGGGGTGGGGGCCGTAAAGGGAATTGAAAACGAAAATGGATCTGGACGGGGACCAGCACCAGCACCAGGGGACACGGGGACGGGGACGGGGACGGGGACGGGGACAGGGACACGGGGACGGGGACGGGGACCACAGGCCAGGCCAGATGGCAGGGGCTGGGCCAGCCCGGGACCCTCCAGCCTCTGCCCCGCCCCGGGGCCGCCCGCTGGCTCCCGGCGAAGGCGGGGGCGGAGAGGGGGTGACAGAGGCTCCCAGGCCCCGACTGGCACCTCGGTGACCAGGGCCACAGGCCCCGCGCCTGCCCCGGTGGGGGCGCTGCCTCTCTTTGTCTTTTCATATTTTTACTGACGGTTTCAGAAGAGAAAGGGGGGGGGGGGAGAGAAGGGGCTTGCCTTTTAAAAAATATTTCTATTGAGCCCTACCCGGTGTGGCTCAGTGGATAGAGCGCCAGCCTATAGACTAAGAGGTCCCGGGTTCGATTCCGATCAAGGGCATGGGCCTTGGTGGCGGGCACATCCTGGGCTGGGTGGGGCCGGGCCTGGGCCTGGGCCTCCCTGCAGCCAAGTGCCACGTCTTTACTTTTAAGGTCCTTGTATTGTATTGTGTTTTATTTTCCCCCGTTGATTTGCAGAGAGGTTGGAAGGGAGCGGGGGAGACACAGGGAGAGAAACTCCGATCCCTCGCCTCCCGCAGGCACCCACCCTGGGGACGGGGCCCACCACCCCGCACGTGCCCCGCACGGGAATCGAACCCGTGACCTTTCGGTGCCCAGGACGACGACGCTCAGCCCCGAGCCGCTCAGCGGCGGCGGCCGGGGCAGAACCCAGTTCCTCGAACCCGGACACACCCCTGCCTCCCGCCCTCGGCCTCGCCACGGGCCTGGCCCCAGGAGGGCCTCGCACCCGGGGCCCCTGTCCCCGGCTGTCCCCCCACGCCCCTGCTCCAGCTGCTCCTCCCCGGCCTCCGAGGCCTGGCTGCGGACCGACCCCCCACCCTGGGCCCTGGGGTGGGAGCCCTGGGCGAGGGGGGCGGCCAAGTCACCTCCCTCCCAGACACCCCCTCCCCCCCAACGATCCCGTCGGCGTTTGAGGATTTCAGCGCATGAATCTGGGGCACAGAGCAGGGGGCACCCCCCCACACACACACACACACATACACACACACACACATACATACACACACACATACACACACACATACACACACACATACACACATACACACATACACACATACACACACATACACACACATACACACACATACACACTCTCACACACATACACACACACATACACACACACATACACACACACATACACACATACATACACACATACACACACATACACACACATACACACACATACATACACACACACATACACATACACACACATACACACACATACACACACATACACACATACACACACACGCACACACACATACACACACGCACACACACATACACACACATACACACATACACACATACACACACATACACACATACACACACATACACACATACACACATACACACACATATACACACACATACACACATACACACACACACACATACACACACACACATACACACATACACACACACACATACACACATACACACACATACACACATACACACATACACACACACACATACACACATACACACACATACACACATACACACACACATACACACACATACACACACACACATACACACACATACACACATACACACATACACACACATACACACACACACACACACACACACACACACACACACGGACCACAGACACCCCACCGAGCGGCCACTCTGTGCGGAACAAGGATGGATGGGGTCTGGCGGTCTCCCCACACACACTGGGACCGAGTAACGGGGAGCCATCAGCCAAAGGACCCCATGGGCCTGGCCGAGGCACAGACACCAGGGGTGAGGGCGTGCGTGGGGGGGGGGGTCGGGGGGGGTGTAAAGGGGGAAGAAGGTCACGTAGTAACACCTGAATCCATAAAGAAACTTAAAAAAATAATAATAATAATGCACCCAGCCGGGCGGAGTGGCTCAGCGGTGGAGCAGGGACCCAGGTGCCCGGAGGTCCCCGGTTCGATTCCCGCTCAGGGCACCTGCCTGGGTTGCAGGCTCCACCCCCTAGACTAGGGGTGTCGAACTCAATCAGAGAAGGGGCCAAAATCTAAAATCCAGCCTAAATCGCGGGCCGAATGGTTTACTGAACAGTCATAAACTGACAATGTCATAAACTGACAGCGGAGTGCAGTGATGACAGCGCGGTGCGGGCCACATGGCAAGGCCTGGCGGGCTGGATTTGGCCCGCGGGCCTTGTGTTTGACACATGTGCTCTAGACGTATCGGCGAGGAGAGGGGATCCTACGGGAACATGTTGAAGATATTTATTTTGAAATATATATGTATATACTTTTTAATTAAATATATCTTATGGATGTTTTTACAGAGAGGAAGGAAGAGGGAGAGTGAGTGAGACACGTGGATGAGAGAGAAACATCCATCAGCTGCCTCCTGCACACCCCCCACCGGGGATGTGCCCGCCACCGAGGCACGTGCCCTTGGCCGGAATCGAACCCGGGACCCTTCAGAGGGTTCGATTCCCGGTCGAGGGCATGCACCTGGGCTGCAGGTTCGATGGTTCCCAGCTGCAGCCGGGACTCGTGCGGGAGGCAGCCGATCGACGTGTGTCTCTCCCACATCAGCGTTCCTCCAGCTCTCCTCCCTCCCTCCCTCCCGTCCCCTCTCTCTGCAAAGGAGAAGAACGGACACCGAGGCCCCATCCTAGAACCTGAGACGGCGAGAAGGTGAGAACCCCGGCCGCCAGCATGCACGGCGCCCGCCGCCAGTTGCCACGGTGACCCCGTGTTTAGCTCGGTTTGCTCTTAGTCAGCGGGGGGAGGAGGCAGGCCTACCGGGAACCAGGCCGCCGCCTCCCGCAGCCCCACGGGTTTAAAAAAGAAAAAAGAAAGAAGCAGGCTGAGAAGCACGCCCTCTCCCTCCAGGGAGCAGCTGGGCCACGCCCGTCCCCACTGCCCCCCGAGGGCCCTGTCTGCCCCCTCCCCTCCGTCCCCCGCAGGCACGGACCCCCTCACCCCGAGGGACCCCAGGGGAGCAGTGGGCGGCGGCCGGCCAGCCCCCCAACCTGTCTCTAAGGCCCCCCCTTTTATGTTTAAACTTTTTTAAAAATATATATTTTATGGATTTTTTTTACAGAGAGGAAGGTAGAGGAGGGAGAGAGAGTTAGAAACATCGACAAGAGAGAAAAACAACCATCAGCTGCCTCCTGCACGCCCCCCACCTGGGGATGTGCCCGCAGCCCAGGCACATGCCCTTGGCCGGAATCGAACCCGGGACCCTTGCGTCCGCAGGCCGGCGCTCTATCCGCTGAGCCACTCCGGTGAGGCCCAAGGCCCCCCTTCTGGCTGACTCTCCCGTGAGCCGGAGAGAGGGCAGCCCAGCCTAAGAACGTGTTTTTGCGGTGGGTCAGTGCGTGCTTGCTTTTCTAAAAAAAACAAAACACAGAGAACACGCTTAAAAAGAAAAAAAAGAACAAGTAAAAAAAAAACATGTTTCGGTCCCACAGTCCCCAGTGCGAGGGCCGGGGTAGAAGGAGGGGGGGGGGGAGGAAGAGGAAGAAGAGGAGGGAGGGGAGGAGGAAGGGGAGGAGGAGGGAGGAGGAGAGCGGGGAGGGCGGGCAGAGGGGCAGGAAGGAGGAGGAGGCGGGTGCTCAGGGCTGAGCCCTCGGCCGCAGACAAAGCCGGCCCGGCCTGGCCTGGCCTGGCCCCCCGCCAGGGCCGTCCCACACGGGGCCGCGGGCGGCTGGCGGGGGGCCAGGGCGGGAGGCCTGGGCCTGCGCCCCCTCCAGCTCTGCCCAGGTCCCCGCTCTGCCCGGAAGGCCAGCCCGGCCCCACGGCAGGCACACCGGGCCCTGCCTCTGTCATCCGGGCTCCCCTCCCCCGGGGGGTCCCCAAAACCCCGACCGCAGGCCCGAGCCTCCTGGCCCGACGCCCGGGGCCTGGCTGCCGTCCAGCGAGCTCTGGCGGGAGGCTGAGCACCTGCACGTGAGCACACACACTCGCACACACACACACAGGCACGCACACCCACCCTCATACACTTGCTCATGCGGGACACACGCAAAGATACACGCACGAACACCCAGAGAACCCCCAGTGCCTGAGGCCAAACGGCAAAGCCGTTTTTTTTTCAGAAAACAGGGCGATGCCCGGCTGGTGTGGCTCAGTGGGTGGAGCGTCGACCCAGGAACCAGGAGGTCAGGGCACAGGCCTGGGGCTGTGCAGGCTCCATCCCCAGTGGGGGGCTTTCAGGAGGCAGCCGATCCATGATTCTCTCTTACCTCGGATGTTTCTCTCTCTCTTTACCTCTCCCTGCCTCTCTGAGATCAATACAATATATGTAAGCCCTGGCCGGTTGGCTCCGTGGATAGAGCGTCGGCCTGCGGACTGAAGGGTCCCGGGTTCGATTCCGGGCAAGGGCATGGACCTTGGTTGTGGACACATCCCCGGGAGGGGCCGTGCAGGAGGCAGCTGATGGATGTTTTTCTCTCTCATCGATGTTCCTAGCTCTCTATTCCTCTCCCTTCCTCTCTGTAAAAAAAAAAAAAAAAAAAAAAAAAAAAAAAAAAATATATATATATATATATATATATATATATATATATATATATATATATATATATTTTAGAAATCAATGGAAGAACATCCTGGGTGAGGATTAACACTAGCAATAATAATAATTTAACAAATAAAAATCTGCTCTGAAAAGAACAGGAGGCGGTGCAGCCTGCCCGGCGGGTGAGGGAGGACCTGGGTGGCGGGAGGGGACGGGCAGGGGCTGAGGGTCGCCGGCCGCCAGGCGGTCACGCAGGACCACGCACAGCCCGCCCCGCACCCACCCGGCCGGCCGGGTCTGCTGAGCTGCAGGACACACAGTGGCAGCTCCCGGACTGGTCTGCAGGGGTCACCCCTCCTGGGGTGTGTGTGTGTGTGTGTGTGTGTGTGTGAGTGAGTGTGTGTGAGGGGGGGTGCAGCCACGGTGCCAGCCCCAGCCCCAGCCCCTCCGCCGATCCCAGCCCGGGTTTGGAGCGACGTGTCCGTCCAGGGTCAGGCCAAACAGCCCTCCACGCCAAGGACACGCCAAGGACACGCCAAGGACACGCCCGGCCAGGGCCCTCTGTCCCTCCCCCTCCCTCCCTCCCTCCCTCCGCCTCTGAGGGCGGGTTCTGAGGTTCCAGCGCCTTTGGGGTTTCCTCTGGCTTTCCCAACCCTGACTTCCTCGCAAAACCCTGCCGGCCGGCCGAGCAGCCATTAGCTGGACCTCCACCTCCCGCCCTAGGCCTGCTCTTTCCTTTCTCTCTTTTCTCCCCGGCGGCTGTGTGCCCGTGGACTGCCTCAGAGACAGCGGGAAGGAGGGAGAGAGAGAGAGAGAGAGAGAGAGAGAGAGAGAGAGAGAGAGAGAGAGAGAGACAGAGAGAGAGACAGAGACATCGTGGGTGTGAGAGAGACGGGTCAGGCTGGGGACCGAGCCTGCAGCCCCAGGACACGCCCTTGACCACAATGGAACCCCGGGTCCTGCCGTCCACGTCCCCACAACCAGAGTCCACACAGATGGACGCCAGGCCTGGGAGCTCAGCTCAGACACAACAGCGAGCCAGGGGCCGCACCTACGTGTGTGCCCGCGTGCGTGCATGTGTGTGCACGCGTGTGCAGGCCAGGGGAGGGCCCCAGGCCAGAGCCTCGGGTCGGGGTGAGAATTTCTCCATCGCACACTGGGTCACATCCAGGCCAGCGGCAGCCGGCGGGGCCCCATGTTTGAGCATCAACCCATGAGCCAGGAGGCCACAGTCTGATGCCGGTCAAGGGCACAGGCCTGGCTCTCCAGCTCGATCCCCAGTAGGGAGCGTGCAGGAGGCAGCCGATCCACGATTCTCTCTCCTCATCGATGTTTCTCTCTCTCTCTCTCTCTCCCTCCCTCTCCCATTGTGTCTGGAATCAATAAAAATATATTTTAAAATAGGAATACATACATGGCAACCATGCTTTTTTTTTAATTTATTAAAAAAAAAATATTTCCGCCCTCACCGGTTTGGCTCAGTGGGTAGAGTGTCGGTCTGCGGACTGAAGGGTACCGGGTTCGATTCCCGGTCAAGGGCACATACCTTGGTTTCGGGCACATCCCCAGTGGGGGGCGTGCAGGAGGCAGCTGGTCGCTGACTCTCTCTCTCGTCGATGTTTCTAGCTCTCTGTCCCTCTCCCTTCCTCTCTGTAAAAAAATCAATACAATATATATATTTTTTAAAAATCAATACAATATATTTAAAAAGTAAAATAAATATCTCCACCAGCAGGAGCCGGAAAACCTCCCGATGCAGATGGAGGAGGAAGCAGAATTCCACGCGGTCACAGAGGCCACACCCGCCCTGCCCGCGCCCCGCTGCCCGCCCCGGGCTCCGGCCGCCGCCCCGCCCGTTACTCATTAACGCCGTCCGGGAGCGCGTTCCTCCGCGTGCGATGCGCCCGCCAGGCACCGCCGGCGCCACCTGACCCCGCCCCGGGCAGGCCTGGCACCGTGTGTCCGCCAGCAGCCGGCGGGCAGGCCCTGGGTGCCCACCTCCCCGGCTGGCTTTTTTATGTATTTATTTTATGTTATTGATTTTGTACAGAGAGAAAGAGAGAGAGATAGAGAGTTAGAAACATCAATGAGAGAGAATCACGGATCAGCTGCCTCTTGCACAGCCCCTGCTGGGGATGTGCCCGCAACCAAGGCACATGCCCTTGACCAGAATTGAACCCGGGACCCTTGAGTCCCCAGACCGACGCTCTGTCCACTGAGCCAAACCGGTTTCGGCTATTTTTTTATTTTTTTATTTTATTGATTTTGTCCAGAGAGGAAGGGAGAGAGATAGAGAGTTAGAAACATCGCTGAGAGAGTGTCATCGATCAGCTGCCTCTTGCACACCCCCCACCTGGGATGCGCCCGAAACCAAGGTTCATGCCCTTGACCGGAATCGAACCCGGGACCCTTGAGTCCCCAAGCCGACGCTCTATCCACTGAGCCACACCGGTCTCGGCCCGGCTGGTTTTTATTTCACTTTATCCTTCCCCGAGGAGATGGTCCCGCTGATGTTCAGACAGAGCGGGGGAGAGAGAGAGGGAGAGAGAGAGAGAGAGAGAAACGACGACGTGAAAAAATGAATCCGGCGATGTAGCAGGATACAGAATTAACGCCCAGAAATCCATGGCATTTCTACACACCGACAGTGAACTTACAGAAGCAGAGACTAAAAAAGAAACATCGACGGAGAGAGGCACACCGGTGGGCGGCCTCCTGCGCCCGCCCCCTGACCAGGGCCCGGGCCCGGGAGCAGCAGCCTGCCAGCCACCGAGGTCCGTGCCCTCGACCGGAATCGAACCCGGGACCCTTTCGTCCACCGGCTGACCCTCCATCCACCAGCCAGGGCTCAATTAAAAAAAAAAAAAGGGGGGGGTTGTTTGTGTGGGTTTTTTTTTTTCCCCCTGGCTGGTGTGGCTCAGTGGATGGAGCGTCGGCCTGCGGACTGAATGGTCCCGGGTCCGATTCTGGCCAAGGGCACATGCCCAGGGTGTGGGCTCGATCCCCAATAGGGGACATGCAGGAGGCAGCCGATCGATCCATGATGCTCTCTCATCCTTGGTTTCTCTCTCTCTCTCTCTCTCTATCCCTCTCCCCTCCTCTCTGAAATCAATAAAGAAATATATTTTTTAAAAACTTTTTTAAATAAAAAAAAACACCTATTTTTCGCTGCCTTCTTCACGCACACACACAGGCACACCTCCACCGGGGCCTGGCACTCAGAGCTCCCTGCGGCCTGCAGACGCTCAGGGGCCTGCAGCCGTCTTTCCCCTGCGGGCAGGAGGGGGTGCAAAGAGCACCCACAGGCCCCGCCCCTGCCAGCCGCGCCCGGTGGGTGGGTGGGTGGGTGATCGTCCCTCGCTGCTGAGGGGCCGAGCGCTCGCCCGGGCAGGGCCCAGGGGAGCCAGGGAGAGCCGGCGGGGGGGGGGGGGGGGGGGGGGGCAGGGCCTGCGGAGGGGGCAGCTGCGGGCGGTGGGGTTCCCCGTGTTCTCGGGTGAGGCATGTACTGTGGGCGTGAGAACCCGGCGAAGTCAAAACAAGAGAGGGAGGCAGCGGAGCAACAGCAGGAACCTCAGCGGGGGAGGAAGGGGAGGGAACCAAGAACATGTGTGTTTTTTTTTAAAGCCCTGGCTAGTGTGGCTCAGTGGATAGAGCACCCGCCTGCGGACAGAAGGGTCCCGGGTTCGATTCCGGTCAAGGGCATGCACCTTGGTTGCGGGCACATCCCCGGTGGGGGGCGTGCAGGAGGCAGCTGGTCGATGTTTCTCTCCCATCGATGTTTCTAGCTCTCTCTCCCTCTCCTTTCTTCTCTGTAAATAATTATATATATGGATATATATATATTTTTTAAACACAAAACTTTTATTTTAATTCTTTTTAATGCGTTTTTTTTTTTACTGAGCCCTGGACCGTTTGGCTCCGTGGATCGAGCATCAGCCTACAGACGGAAGGGCCCCGGGTTCGATTACGGTCAAGGGCACGTACCTTGGTGGCAGGCTCCTCCCAGGCCCGGGCCCCGGTTGGAGCCGGTGCAGGAGGCAGCCCGTCGGTGTGTCTCTCTCACATGACGTTTCTCTCTCTGTCTCCCTCTCCCTTCCGCTCTCCCTAAGGTCAATGGGACAACATCCCCTGGGGAGGATGCACAGACGAGAAAATCAGGGTGGCCGGGACACACACGCGTTGGCCAGGGTCACACACACACACACACACACACACGCCTGGGACACGCACACAAAGCCCTGGGAGGGCCCGGAGGAGGGCGGCACGGGTCCGAGGGGGAGGGGCAGGCTCGCACGCTCGGCCCGCACACTTCTGCATTTGTCTGAAGTTGCCCCACCGGCCCCACGGGCACCCCGGGGCGGCGAGGGGGGTGGGGGGGAGCCGGGCCGCTCACCCCGCACTGGGCTGGGCTGCCTGCTTCTCCGAGGCCCCTCACCCCCAGGATGGAACCCCTGTTCCCGGGGAGCCAGCAGCTTCAGACCAACCCCGCCCAAGCCCTAACAGGAAATGGCTGAGAGAAGGCAATCTGAGGGCTTCCCACCCTCACCCGCACCGGGCGGGGGACACGGGCGGAGCCTGGGGTCTGCAGGAGGCGTGGCCGGCCGTGTCCACCCCCGAGCTGCTGGCAAGGAGATGTGTGGGATTTTTTTAAAAATATATTTTTATTGACTTCAGAGAGAGGAAGGGAGTGGGGGAGAGAGAGAGAAACATCCATGTTGAGAGAGAATCAGGGACCGGCTGCCTCCTGCACGCCCCACACTGGGGATGGAGCCTGCAACCGGGGCCTGAGCCCCTGACCAGGGATCGAACCCTGACCTCCTGGTTCCTAGGTCGACGCTCCATCACTGAGACCTTGGTGTCTTGGTTTTGTTTTCCCCGGGCGATCGCTAGCTATAACATCAACAATGACTCGCCCTGGCCGGTGTGGCTCAGTGGATAGAGCGTGGGCCCTGCAGACCGAAAGGTCCCGGGTTCGATTCCGGTCAAGGGCATGTGCCTTGCTTGCAGGCACATCCCCAGTAGCGGAGTGTGCAGGAGGCAGCTGATCGATGTTTCCCCTCTCGCCGATGATGTTTCTAGCTCTCTATCCCTCTCTCTTCCCCCTGTAAAAAAAAATCAATGAAAAAATATAAAAAATATTTTGAAAAAGGAAAAGAAAACCAGGGAACTGGAGGCATCACCTCAGGCGGCTGGTTCCAGTCCCTGCGGCCAGCTTTGGGGTTCCAGGCACGCCCCCACTCCCCACCCCGCCCTAGCCTGGCTCCCAGCGCCTGCCCCAATCCTCTAAGCCAAGGGGTCTGTGCGCTCAGGCCCACAAAGCCTGGCCCCCGGCAAAGATCGGGGGGCGCAGCCAGCCAAGCCCGAGGTCACCCCCAGACCAAAACCTTCCCCAACCCACCCCCCAGCGCCCAGCTCCACCTGCGACAGCGCGCGCCGCCCTCCACCCAGCCCCTCCCCAAATCTCCATCCCCATCCTGAGCCACCGGTGCCACCCCACGGGAGGCCGCAGGGAGACTGGCCTGGGGGGACCCCACCCCCACAAAGAGGTCCCTAACCCCAGCCACGCCCCAAGCGCTGGCCCCACCCCTGGATTCAGGGTCCCGGCTGCGCCCCGCCCTCAGTGCCACGCCCACCAGGACTCCGGGGTCCCCAAGCAGAACCAACACCCTCTCCCTCCAGGGATCCAGGTCCCCCCGCCCTCCAATCTGGACCCCACACACTCCAATCTGGACACCCCGAAGGCCTAGCCATGGCCCCCCATTTCACCCTGGACGGCCACGGGGTTTGGGGGGGCCAGGTGCCTCCGGGAGGCGCTGGTCCTGGGCGCCTGCAGACCTGGGACCCGGTGCAACCGAGGGGAGGCCGCAATTTTAATTTTATTATTATTATTATTATTATTATTATTATTATTATTGATTTCAGAGGGAGGAAGGGAGGGAGAGAGAATCACCCATGGGCCGCCTCCTGCACGCCCGCCCTGGGGGACCCAGCCCGCACCCCGGGGGGCCCTGCGCCCTGGCCAGGACTCGAACCCGGACCTCCCGGTCCCTGGGTCTGGACGCTCCAACGTGTAAACCAGCATTTCTACCGTCCGAGGAGCTCTGTTCTGTACGGAGAAGGCCCACCCGCTGGGACCCAGAAAGCAGCAGCAGGTCGCGGGTGTTTTTGTTCTGTTTTTGTGCAGAATTTGCCCCAAATTCGGGAGGAAGGGAAGTGAGTGTCCGCGGAGGGTTCCCTCCCGGGCGCTCCGAGGAGGAACCGGGCGGTTCTGGACACCGAACCGGCACCGGGAGGTTCTCATCCACTGAAAGGCGGGGTGTGTTTTTGGGGTTTTTTTGTTGGTTTGTTTGGTTTTGCTACTTTTTTTGTTTTACAAAAAACAAAAAACAAACAAACAAAAAAACCAACAACCACAGAGCTCCGAGGAGTCAACTCCCAGGTGGAGGGCCCCCTGGGATGGGGATGGGAGGAGAGAGGGGGCGGCGCGCGGGGGTCTCCGGCACCCAGGCTGCGCCCCGGGGCGCACGCCTCCAACCCCCGACCCCGCACAGGTGCCCAGCGCCCCGCATCCATCCATCCGTCCATCCATCCGTCCGTCCCGCGCCAACAGCGAGCGCGGAGCCGGGCCCCTCCTTCCCGGATGGGAGCCCCGGGGCCGGGCGCGCACCCCGCCGGCCGGATGGGCGTGGCTCCCCAACCCCGAGCCGCGGACGCACCGGGATCCCAGACCTCCACCCCCGCCCCCCCCCCCCCCAGAAGCTCTGGTTTGGACAAATGAAACCTCGGGGCGCCGGAGAAATGGCAGGAAGGGGAGCGCAGAGAGTGTGCCGAGCGGCGCCGGAGGGAGCCCTGTCCCCGCGTGAACTCCGCCCGCCGCGCCCGGCCCCGCCCCGAGCGCGCGCCCCGGCCCGGCCGGCGGGGGAGGGAGGGGACCCGGAGCCAGGGCCACCCCGCTTTCCCCGCAGATCCCCCGTGTGCCACGGCCTCCCAGCTCCCCGATGGCCTGGGGGGGGGCCCAAAACCTCCTCCTCCCCCCGCGATCCCCACCCAGCGCGCGCGCCCCTGCCCGGCCGGCGAGGGAGGGTGGAGGGAGGGAGGGAGGGACCGGGAGCCAGGGCCACCCGCTTTCCCGCGGCTCCCCGATGGCCTGGGGGGCCCCCCACCCCGAGATCCCCGCCCAGCGCGCCCGCACCTGCCCCCCGGCCCCCCGGGTCAGGGCGGGGTCCCCGCCCCCAACCCGGATGACGACATCCGCCCCCGCGGCCCCGCCCGCGCGCCCGCCCGCCCTCCGGAGCGCGCCCGGGGAAGGGGGCGTGTCCGGCCGGCCGGCGGGGGGCGCGGTCGCCAAAGCGGGTGCGGGCGGCTCCGGGCGCTGCCGGGAACCCGCCTCCTCGCGGGGGGCGCGGGGTGCCGCCCGCAGGACCAGGACGGAGTTTGGGGGGAAGGGACGAGGCCCCGAGTGTCCCCGGCCCCTGGCGCCCTCTGCGCCTTTGCGCGCGCGCCCCGGCCGGCCGCACAGGGGGGCGTGGCCCGGCGCCTGGCACCGGGGGAGGCGCGGGGCGGGAGGGGGGCGTAAGGGGGGCAGGGGGACCCCCACTGACCTGTGTGCGTCCTCAGGTGCGCCTTGAGGTGCGAGGACTTGCCGTAGACCTTCTCGCAGCCCGCGTAGTGGCACTTGTGCCTCCGCGGCGGCGACTCCGGGTCGGCGCGGCTGCGGGCCCGCCGGCCCCTTTGTCTGGGGCCGGGCTCCTGGGGCTCCACACCCGCCTCCTGGGGCTCCGGGGGCTCCTGTGGCTCCTGGGGATCCCCAAGATCCTCGGGATCGCTCCACGCGGGGCTCGGGGGCGCGGCGGGGCAGGCACGCTCCGGGGAGGCCGGGGAGGCCGGGGGCGAGGCCGGGGGCAGGCGGCACGGGGTGCGCGCCTTGCGGGCCCCGGCCCCGGCGCCCCCCTCCCGGCGGCGGTCCCCCCGGCGGTCCTCCCCGGTCCCGGGGGTCGCGGGCGGCTGCTGGTTGAGGTCCGCCAGGATGCGCGCCACCACGAAGAGCGAGGCGCGGTCCTTGCCGTCGCGGCGCGGCTCCTCGGCGGCGGCGGAGACGGCGGAGACGGAGGTGGAGGCGGCGGGGACCGCGCCCTCGGGGCCCGGCTCCGGCCCCGGCGGCGCCCCCGCGCGCGGCCCGTGCACCACGGCGCGGCTGGACATGGACACGAGGCACTCGGCGGCGAAGTGGTCGACGTAGGCGGCGGCTGCCATGCTGCGGGCGGCTCCTCCTCGGCTCCTCGTCGTAATCAGAGGCGCATCCGCACCCCAAAGCCTCCCGGAGAGCGAGGGGGGCGGGGAGCGGGGTGCAGGGGGTGCGGAGGGCGCTGCCCTCTCCGCCGCCGGCTGCGCGCGGGGCTCCGGGCCGCCTGCGCCGTCACCCGCCCGGCCGGGCCCCGGAGCGGGAGCGCATGGAGAGGGGCGCACGGAGAGGTTCAGGGGGGGCGTCCAGGAGGAGTTGGGGGCCCGCTCGAGCGGCGTGTCCTAGGGAAGCCGAGCGGGGACGGCGTTAGGAGGGACGCGGCGGCGGCGCCAAGCATTGTGGCGGGTGGACGGGCGGGACCGGCGCCGTGTGCGCGCCTCCCCGGCGGCTCGGTTGTGGGCGGCCCGGCCCCCGGGGGTGGGCGGGGCGGGGCCGGGGCCACATCTGGGCCCGACGTCAGCCCCCAGCCACATCCTGGCGGCGGCGCAGGGCGCAGGTTCCCGGCGGCGGCTGCGGCGGAGGCGGTGGCCGCGGGAGCAGGGCGCGCGCCTGGAGAGGGGCGGGGGACCCGGGAGCGCGCAGCCCGCGCTCACCCCGGGACAGGGGGGCGTGCCCAAAGGCTCAGGGGCGGGTCCCAACGAGCCCGGCCAATCCGGGGAGCCGCTAAGGGAGCCTCTGGCCCCGCCCCCGGGCCCCGAAGCGCGGCCCCATAGGGGCGTGTCCCCCCGGCGCGGCCGGAGGAGGGGCGCGCGCGGTGGAGAGCTGGGGGCCCTCCCGCCCTCCTCCCGCCCTCCTCCCGCCCTCCTCCTCCTCCTCCTCCTCCTCTTCCCCCTCCCCCGGCCTCGGGGACTCCGCGGGGTGTTTTTCTGCCGGACCTTTTGTACGATCACGGCCTGGAACCCCCCGAATCCCCCCCCCCCACGGTGTGGGGGAGGCGAGCCGCCGGGGAGGGAGGGGGGAGAAGGGAGGGGGTGCCCCTTTGTCCGTCCAGTCAGCCCCGCCCGCCCGCCCGCCAGGGGCGCCGGGGTGGGTGCGCCTCCTTCAACCTCCGGAGCGCGCGGTTTGGCACCGCGGGGAGCCCTGCCCGCCGCCGGGGCTGGGGTTCGGGGGGCGCACCCACTCCCGCCGCACCCACCACCCACCCCAGAAGGGGTCTTGGGTGACTCAGGCCGATGGGGTCCCCGCCGCGCTCCGGCCCTTGTCCCGCGCGCGCGCGTCCCGGGCTGGATCGGGGCGGCGGTTGGTTGGGGCGGGGCCGCTCCGGGGAGCGCGCGAGAGGCCCCGGGAGGGAGTTCCCTTCCCCGCCTGGCCCCGGGGCGGCCGGGGACCTGGGGCGGGTCCCCCGGAGCCGGAGGGGGTGCCCGAGCTGTAGACGGGGCCACCTGGGCGCGTGGGGGGCGCACGGGGTGGGGGGGCGCGACCGTTGCGCGCGGGAGCTGAACTTTGCGCGCAGGGGCGGGCGGGCCCCTTCCTCCTGCTTTCTCTCCCTCCTCCTCCTCCTCCTCCTCCTCCCAGGCCCAGGCCCGCAGCCAGCTTCTCCTCCAGGCCGCCCCTCTCCCACCCGCCGCGGCGGCCGGCCGGCCGGGGAAAGGCTCCGCGCGGTGCCAGCTGCGGGGACCCCGCCCCCCGCGCGCCACCCGGCGGCTGGCGAGCCTCCGCCCGGGGGAGAGGCTGCGCCCGGCCTTCCCAGCACGTCCACTTGCCCTTGACAACTAACTCCAAGGCGCCAGCCTGCCCTGCGCCCTCCGCCCTGGCCGTTCTCCGCCGGGCCTGGGGCCATACCCCACCTTCGCGGCGAGCCCCTTACCGGACCCTGCAGCCCTGGGTTCTTCTTCTTCTATTTATTTTTTATTTAAAAAAATATATATTTTTTAAATAAATCTTATTGATTTTTTTACAGAGAGGAAGGGAGAGGGATAGAATGTTAGAAACATTGATGGGAGAGAATCATCGATCAGCTGCCTCCTTTACACCCGCCACTGGGGATATGCCCGCAACCAATGTACATGCCCTTGACCAGGATCGAACCTGGGACCCTTCCGTCCACAGACCGACGCTCTATCCACTGAGCCACACCGGTTAAGGTCTTATTTATTTATTTGTTTATTAGCTAGAGGCCTGATGCACAAAATGTATGCACAGGGGAGGGGGTGTTTGTCCCTCAGCCCGGCCTGCGCCCTCTCCAATCTGGGACATCCCTCTCGCAACCCAGGACCCACTGGCTCCTGACCGTTCACCTGCCTGCCTGCCTCATGCAGGAGGCAGCTGGTCGGGGTTTCTCTCTCCTCGATGTTTCTGGCTCTCTATCCCTCTCCCTTCGTCTCTGTAAAAAAATCAATAAAATATAATTTAAAAAAACATAAAAAGAGTATAAAAAAGTAAAAAAGGAGGCTGTGCCCTGCCCGGGAGGGAGGGGGCGGGCACCCCGGCAGGCCCCCCCGCCCACACTGTGCCGTCAGGTGCCCGCCCCCAGGCCGAGCCCACAATGCGGCCCTGTGTGGCCGGCGGTGCCAGCCCTGGAGGCGGCCGGCGATGCCAGGCTGGGCCGGAGGGCACCATGGCACCGCTGGCTACCCAGCCCGCTGAGCCAGAGCGCCCAGCAGAGCATCTGTTTCCCGATGGATCGATGGGTGGATCTCAGAGCGGAGAGAGAGGGAGCGGTGGAGACATCCCTGTGGAGGGAATCGCGGACTGGCGGCCTCCTGCACGCCCCACACAGGGGATCCAGCCTGCCACCAGGCCGTGTGCCCTGGACCAGGAACCGAACCGTGACCTCCTGGTTCCTAGATTGACGCTCAGACCACTGAGGTCACGGTTCGGTTCCCGATCCAGGACGCAGGCCCTGGTTGTGGGCTCCATCCCCTGTGTGGGGCGTGCAGGAGGCCGCCGATCCGGGATGCTCTCTCCTCATGGATGTTTCTCTCTCTCTCTCCCTCTCTCTCTCTCTCCCTCTCTCTCTCCCCCCCCTCTCTCTCTCCCTCTCTCTCCCTCTCTCTCTCCCCCCCCTCTCTCTCTCCC
>NW_028182214.1:0-32354 GCF_964339955.1 Pipistrellus hanaki | reverse complement strand
AAGGATTCACATGATTACAAGATGGGGAAGTTGCCTCAGTTACTATTGTCTCAATTCGATAGGGTGCGGTTGGCTCTGACCTTTCAGAGCTTCAAGGTTGACCAGCCTCTTTCTATTAGTGAGACAATGATTGGTTTCCGGCAACTGTCATCCTCCGACTGGTTATAACCGGTTCTGGCTGCTGACCTCTTCCTGGGCCCGAACTGTAAGCTGCCCTTCCTCACACGCGTGTGCGCACAGGCACAGGCACAACACACACAGGCACAGGCACAGCACACACAGGCCCAGGCACAGCACAGGCACAGGCACAGGCACAGCACAGACACAGCACAGACAGGCACAGGCACAGGCACAGCACACACAGGCACAGGCACAGCACAGACAGGCACAGGCACAGCACACACAGGAACAGGCACAGCACAGGCACAGCACACACAGGGCTCAGCACCGTCACGGCTTCAGGCCCCTACGGGGTCTTGGAACGTGAGAGGGACCACGGCAATCAGGTGGCTTTTGCTGTCAGCGTCGGAACCTGCTCTGCCCGTGGCTCCGGGGCTGAGCATCGACCTGTGAACCAGGAGGTCACGGTTCGATTCCCGGTCAGGGCACCTGTCCTGGTTGCCGGCTGGATCCTGAGTGAGGGGTGTGCAGGAGGCAGCCCACCAGTGATTCTCTCTCATCATGGATGTTTCTCTCTCTTCCTCTCTGAAATCAATAACATATTTTTAAAATATATTTTATTGATTTTTTACAGAGAGGAAGGGAGAGGGATAGAGAGCTAGAAGCATCGATGAGAGAGAAACATCAATCAGCTGCCTCTTGCACACCCCCTACTGGGGATGTGCCTGCAACCAAGGCACATGCCCTTGACCGGAATCGAACCCGGGACCTTCCAGTCTGCAGGCCGATGCTCTATCCACTGAGCCACACCGGTTTCGGCAATAAAAATATATTTTAAAACAGAAAGAAAAGGAGACCCGGTTCCCACGTGCCTGGACCCCGAGGGGACCCACTGGCTGGTGGACCTCGGGGGTCCCGGCGGCAGGAGGAACCGGGCCTCGGGGGGCAGGCGGCCTGGGCCTGCGGGGGCGGCACGGGCACAGGAGGCAGCACACGGGCCCGGCCTCTCCTGTGTGCGGGGTGTCTCCTACAGGAAGACACAGACCCGGGAGCGGGCCCGAGCTCACTCCTCCTGCCCGGAGAGCAGGGCTCATGGGGCCGCGACAGGCCAGGGGCGGGGGCGGGGCGGGAGTTGGGGGACGATGACCAGGAGCCTGGGGGCAGAGACAGGGCTCTCCCTGCAGTTTGCTGGGCGGCCCGGCTGGTCCTGACACGCAGCCCTGGCGACGAGAGCGCCCCCTCCTGGTGCGGGAGGGCCTTCTCCGGGGGGCGGAGGGGGGCGAAGGGGGGCGGAGGGGGGCGGAGGGGGGCGAAGGGGGGCGGAGGGGGGCGAAGGGGGGGAGGGGGGCGGAGGGGGGGAGGGGGGCGAAGGGGGTGACAGAGCCCCTCCTGCACCTGCTGCCTCCCCAGGGCCTTCTGCTCGGAGGACACACGCTGCAGGGAGGCTGTGCTGCCCCCCCACCGAGCCTCGGGTGCTCCCGGGGCGGCTGCGTGCCCAGCGGGAGGAGAGGGGGTCCTTCCCGGGGCTCCTGACAGGCCCGCTGGCCCGTATTCCTCGTCCCGTTCCCACGTGGCGCCCCGGGGACCGGGACCCTGGGCGGCCACCCCTCCTCAGCTCCAGGTCTCAGTCCGGACGGGGCTCCGATCGGCCCTCCCGGGCGCCCCCGGACAGTCCGCGGCAGGGGGCGCTCCGGGCGCCGGGCCGGGCCCTGGTCCAGTCCGATCCGCTCACAGGGCCCGGCCGGCGCCCCGGCTGGTCCGGGTCCTCCCGGGACACTGCCGGCCCGGCCCCGCTGTGGCCGGAAGTGGGAAGACGGACACGCGGACCTGGCGGACCGGAGTGCCTCCGCCCCGGCCTCTCGCTGGCCTCGGAGGACAGACCGCGTGCTGCCACCCTGCCAGTGCCCCTGCCCGCCCGCCCGCCTGCTGGTCCCCAGGGTCAGAGGGACATCTGGGGTCCCCACCTGAGGCCCCCTCCCTGCCTCCTGGGCAGGAAGCCCTGGTTGGGGGGGCGTGCGGGACCCCCTCAGCCCCTCAGGCTTGGATGGGACGGCCCAGCAGGAGGTCGCCAGCCACCACCACCCCCCCACCCCCGCCCCGGCCTCTGTTCTTCGCTGTTTGGCCTTGTTTGTCCCCCGTCTCCCAGGAGATGTGCTGGGGACGCCAGCTGGTTGGTCTCAGCCGAACGGAGTGCGCACACCGCCGGGCTCCTGGTCCACAGCCTGTTCCCCGAGGGGCCTCTGAGACCTGCTGCCCGCCCCCCGTCTGGCCCAGTAAAGCTATGGGGGCGGTGCAGACAGTGGCCCCGGCCGGCCTGGGTGTGTGGGAGCCCCTGCCGGGAGAGGGTGGGGAGGCCTCCCCTGAAGGGGGCGGCGGTGGCTCCGGGTCTGGCTCCGGCCCGGAGTTCTAGTTATTATTTAAAAATGTGTCTATTGATTTCAGAGCGGAAGAGAGGGAGAGAGAGAGAAACAACCATGATGAGAGAGAATCATTGATGGGCTGCTACCTGCACGCCCCCCTGGGGCCTGAGCCCGCCTCCGGGGCCTGTGCCCTGACCTGACCGGGAATCAAACCCTGGCCTCCTGGCTCACAGGCCCACGGCACCCGCGGAGCCGGGAGCTGGAGTGACCGTCCAGTGTCCGACAGCGACCGGGCGGTTGTTCCCATAATTCCCCTCCCTCAGGGCGACTGGCACGCTGGGTCCGGACGTGAGATCTGCTCACTCCTCTCCCCCTGCCCCCCCGGGCCGCCCTCTCCCCGGAGGACGGAGTCAGACAGGAGCACAGTTACTGACAGACAGGAGGGGGTGAACCTAGCCTCCTGCCCCCGGCAGCAGGACCAGCAGACGCTCGCCGGACACGGAGGAGTGGGACCTGCGAGGCCGGAGCCGGCCCCAGGGCCCCTGGCCGCACACCTGCGTGCGCATCCCAGCCCTCCCCCCGCCCCCCCCCCAGCCCAGGGCGGCCCTGACCACGGCCCCGCAGCTCCTGGGCCTGGGCCTGCCGCCATCACCCACACCCTGGATCCCCACCCCCTTCCCCTCCCGCCAGTGAGTTCAATTCCCATCAGAAATAAACAAACCACACAGGAGGCGCTGGGGAGGGTGCCTGGCCCGGCCCACCCTCCCCGCCCTCCCCACCTCCGTGCAGGAGACCCGCTTCCCCTCCTGAGCCCAAAGGAGCAGGCGTGTTGCTGACGTGTGGTGGGTGTGTGTATGCACAGAACCCAGTGCCGGGTAAAGGCTGACTTCTCCTCCCCCTCCCCCTCCCTTCCCCATCCCTCTCCACCATCCTTCCCTCCCTCCCTTCCTCCCTTCCTTCTTAGAGAATGTACCACGTGGCACTGCTTTTAAGCTCAGATGGGATCATCCTGTTAAGTTGTCAAAGGGGCTGGAGGGGCAGAGCTATGGGGGATGGGAGCGATGGGTGATGGGAGCCCTGGGGGTGGGGGATGGGGGATGGGGATGGGGGATGGGGATGGGGGATGGGGATGGGGATGGGGGATGGGGGATGGGGGATGGGGGATGGGGATGGGGATGGAGGATGGGGGATGGGGGATGGGGATGGGGATGGGGGATGGGGGATGGGGATGGGGATGGGGATGGGGATGGGGATGGGGATGGGGATGGGGGATGGGGGATGGGGATGGGGATGGGGGATGGGGATGGGGATGGGGGATGGGGATGGGGGATGGGGGATGGGGGATGGGGATGGGGATGGGGATGGGGATGGGGGATGGGGGATGGGGGATGGGGGTGGGGGTGGGGGTGGGGGTGGGGGTGGGGGATGGGGGATGGGGGATGGGGATGGGGATGGGGGATGGGGATGGGGGATGGGGATGGGGATGGGGATGGGGATGGGGATGGGGGATGGGGGATGGGGATGGGGATGGGGATGGGGATGGGGGATGGGGATGGGGATGGGGATGGGGATGGGGATGGGGATGGGGGATGGGGATGGGGGATGGGGATGGGGATGGGGATGGGGATGGGGATGGGGATGGGGATGGGGGATGGGGATGGGGATGGGGGATGGGGGATGGGGATGGGGATGGGGGATGGGGATGGGGGATGGGGGATGGGGGATGGGGATGGGGGACGGGGGACGGGGGATGGGGATGGGGGATGGGGGATGGGGATGGGGGATGGGAGCGATGATGGGGAGTGACCCTGGAGGGGGGCCGTGGAGGGGGTGACCGTGGAGGGGGCCGTGGAGGGGGGCCGTGGGGGGGGCAGTGGAGGGGGGTGACTGTGGGGGGGGGTGACCGTGGAGGGGGCCGTGGAGGGGGGGCCATGGGGGGTGACTGTGGAGGGGGGGCCGTGGAGGGGGGGCCGTGGAGGGGGGCCGTGGAGGGGGGGCCGTGGAGGGGGGCCGTGGGGGGGGGCCGTGGGGGGGGCCGTGGAGGGGGGCCGTGGGGGGGGGCCGTGGAGGGGGGCCGTGGGGGGGGCCGTGGGGGGGCCGTGGGGGGGCCGTGGGGGGGGCCGTGGAGGGGGGCCGTGGGGGGGCCGTGGGGGGGGGCCGTGGGGGGGGCCGTGGGGGGGTCGTGGAGGGGGGCCGTGGGGGGGCCGTGGGGGGGGCCGTGGGGGGGGGCCGTGGGGGGGGCCGTGGGGGGGGCCGTGGGGGGGATGGCACCCCCACACGCAGGTGGCACCGGGAGGGGCTCCCTGAGCGGCCGCTGCCCCTGAGTGTGTGTGTGGGGGCGGGGATGGGGGGCAGAAATGCCAGGGCCCTCAGCCCCCGGGGCAGAGGGGAAGGGGCTGGGAGCTGCCCCCCCTCCATCCCCCCGGCCTGGGCCCAGCGGCACTCGGGCCCTCGGAGCCTCGGAGGGCGGGTGTCACACTCCCTCCGGGAAGCGCCGGGGGGGCTGGTTACGCGGGGCTGCAGGGCGGACGGGGTGACCCAGCAGCCACGGCCTGTGGTGCAGCCTGTGCCCCCACCCCCAGGGCACCGGGCAGGCGGCAGGGACTGACCGCATTACCGGCTTCTGGCTCCGCTCTGCCTCCCGCCGCCCGCCTCCGCCTCCGACCAGTTACTTCCCGCCCCCTCCCTCCGCGGCTTTCCCGGCGGACAGGCTTTCCCGGGAGCGGCCTGGGGTCTGGGGAGCCCGGACGCACCCCAGGCCCGAGGCGCCTCCCGCAGGAGCCTCGGGACCTGCCCTCCTGGGCTGAGCTCCGCCTGCAGCCGGGCGCCCTCCGTCCGGGCGCAGAGCCTCTGCACCCAGCCCGTCCGGCCTCAGTCCCGCCCTGCAGGCCGGCAGCCCCAGGGGAGGAGGGGCCTGCTTCTGCCCCCAGCACCCCCCCCCTGTCCACCCCGCCCCCCCCCCCCCCCCCACTCAATTCCCAGGGCCGAGGCGCGAACCCCAGCTCCGGAGGGAACGAGGGGTCACGCCGAGGCTGCAGACACCACTCCCCGGAGGCGCCGGGCCTCAGCGCCGTTAGAAGGCGGTCGCACTGAGGCCGGACCCGGCCGCTGTGAGCCCGGACCAGGTGTGTCTGCGGGCAGAGAACCCGCCCCCTGAGACGAGGAGGAGGGAAAGCGGACACGAGCCCGGCGGTGGCCCAGGCGTGGAGCGTCCACCTAGGAACCAGGTCACCTGATTCCTGCTCAGGGTTGGGGGCTCAGTTCCCAGAGTGCGGCCTGCAGGAGGGGCAATCCATGATTCCCTCTGGTCACTGATGCTCCTGTCTCTCCCTCTCCCTTCCTCTGAGATCAATACAAATATGTTTTATAAAAAGGAAAGTGGATGAATGACCTCACAAAACAGGGTCTGGAAATGGCCAACCAACAATGCGCACACGCATTTGTCATCGGGAGCATGGGAATTAGACACACGATGCCCCCTCAACCCTGCATACCCCCACCCCACCCCACCCCCGGGGCTCGGGGGAAAAGACGGTGAGGAGCTCAGGGGAAGGGGGTGGGGTTGGAACACCTGCTGGGGTGCAAGTGGCTACAGCCTCTGGAGAACCTTCTGGCAATTATCTGCCAACAACACACCCGACCTGGCAATGCCGCCCCCAGGTCTACACAACAGGAAGCACACAGGTGCTCCCCAAAACCTGGGACCTGAAGGTTCCAGCAGCTTCAAGCATGATGGGCCCAGGCCAGAATCAACCGGAAGCTCTCACAGGAGAAAGGAGACATTAAGGAGTATTCACACAGTTGGGGGCGTTCACACAGGGGGTGTTCACACAGTGGGCACGTTCACACAGTGGGGCGTTCACACAGTGGGGGGCGTTCACACAGTGGGGGCGTTCACACAGTGGGGCGTTCACACAGTGGGTGGTGTTCACACAGTGGGGCGTTCACACAGTGAGGGGGCGTTCACACAGTGGGGGCGTTCACACAGCGGGCGTTCACACAGGGGGTGTTCACACAGTGGGGGGAGTTCACACAGTGGGGGGCGTTCACACAGGGGGTGTTCACACAGCGGGCGTTCACACAGGGGGTGTTCACACAGGGGGGTGTTCACACAGTGGGGGGCGTTCACACAGTGGGGCGTTCACACAGTGAGGGGGTGTTCACACAGTGGGGGCGTTCACACAGTGGGGTCGTTCACACAGGGGGGTGTTCACACAGTGGGGGGTGTTCACACAGTGGGGCGTTCACACAGTGGGGGGTGTTCACACAGTGGGGCGTTCACACAGTGGGGGGTGTTCACACAGTGGGGGGCGTTCACACAGTGGGGTCGTTCACACAGGGGGGTGTTCACACAGTGGGGTTGTTCACACAGGGGGGTGTTCACACAGGGGGGTGTTCACACAGGGGGGTGTTCACACAGTGGGGTGTTCACACAGTGGGGGGTGTTCACACAGTGGGGTCGTTCACACAGGGGGGTGTTCACACAGTGGGGTGTTCACACAGTGGGGGGTGTTCACACAGGGGGGTGTTCACACAGGGGGGTGTTCACACAGTGGGGTGTTCACACAGGGGGGTGTTCACACAGGGGGGTGTTCACACAGCGGGCGTTCACACAGGGGGGTGTTCACACAGGGGGGTGTTCACACAGGGGGGTGTTCACACAGGGGGGTGTTCACACAGGGGGGTGTTCACACAGCGGGCGTTCACACAGGGGGGTGTTCACACAGGGGGGTGTTCACACAGTGGGGGGTGTTCACACAGTGGGGTCGTTCACACAGGGGGGTGTTCACACAGTGGGGTTGTTCACACAGGGGGGTGTTCACACAGGGGGGTGTTCACACAGGGGGGTGTTCACACAGAGGGGTGTTCACACAGCGGGGCCGCAGTCACGTTGAGAATCGGCAAACCACTCACACAGCCCCGTGGCCGAAGCCCGCGGACGAGGTGGTGAGTGAGGAAAGCCGGCCCACGTCCCCGGCGGTGCGGACAGGGTTTGTACTCTGTGGTTGGGGAACATCTCCATCTTTACGAAGTAACAGTTGTCCCCGAAAAGCCCCGGGCGCCGTCCCTGGAGCCGTGGAAAGGCCTTCGAGCCAGACCGGGGTGTGCAGGCTGGACGGTGGGCGGCCTGCTCCCCTCCCTGGCGGCTCCCGCACAGTCCCCGCCCGAATCCCACTGGGCCCTCGGGTGCCCAGGTCACATCTGGCTCAGAAGGAAGCGGGGCATCTCCCAGGAGACCGTATGGATGCCGCCAGGAGACCCCGGTGTCCGCCTCTCCCGGGCGCGGCTGTGGAGAGCGCCTCTCCCAGTCGGCCGCGGCCTGCAGGCACAGCTGGCAGGCATGTGGGTTACCCTGGCTGCAGACGGAGGGGCTGGCGCTCACGATGCAGAGCGGGGCTCAGGGGTGCTGCTGGGGCCCCGCTTCGCGGCTGTGGGGCCGCGAGCAAGTCCCTGCCTGTGGCCGCACCTCCTCACCCGGAAACCGGACACCTGCCTCCCTCACACCACACCCGGATTAAACGTGTGGAAATATGAGGAGCTCAGACAGCGCCCAGCACGCAGGAAAGAAGGCTTTGCTAAAAGTTAAAGGTATTGTTTAATGTATTTATTTTTATTTTATTTTCCTTTTTTATTAAATTATTATCTGTTTTATAATCTAAATTATTTCTCTTTCATTGACTGGCTTATTTCACTCAGCATGATGTTCTCCAATTCCATCCAGGTTGCTTCAAATGATGAGAAATCCTTCTTTGTTATGGCAGCATAGTATTCCATTGTGTAGATGTACCATAGTTTTTGGATCCAATCATCTGCTGACGGGCACCTAGGCTGTTTCCAGATTCTAGCTATTGTGAATTGTGCTGCTATGAACATAGGGGTGCATATATCCTTTCTGATTGGTGTTTCTAGTTTCTTGGGATATATTCCTAGGAGTGGGATTACTGGGTCAAATGGGAGTTCCATTTTTAGTTTTTTGAGGAAACTCCACACTGTTCTCCACAGTGGTTGCACCAGTCTGCGTTCCACCAGCAGTGCACGAGGGTTCCTTTTTCTCCGCAACCTCGCCAACACTTGTCGTTTGTTGATTTGTTGATGCTAGCCATACTGACAGGTGTGAGATGGTACCGCATTGTTGTTTTGATTTGCATCTCTCTAATATATTTATTTTTAAAAATATATATTTTATTGATTTTTAACAGAGAGGAAGGGAGAGAGATAGAGAGCTAGAAACGTCGATGAGAGAGAAACATCGACCAGCTGCCTCTTGCACACCCCCTATCGGGGATGTGCCCGCAACCAAGGTATAATACATGCCCTTGACCGGAATAGAACCTGGGACCCTTCAGTCCGCAGACCGATGCTCTACCACTGAGCCAAACCGGCTTTGGCTATTTTTAAAAATATTTTAAAATTGATTTCAGAGAGGAAGGGAGGAGAGAGATAGAAACATCACTGATGAGAATCACTGATCCTCCTGCACGCCCCCTGCTGGGGATGGAGCCCACAGCCTGGCATGTGCCTGACAGGGAACCGAACCAGAACCTCCCGGTCCATAGGCTGATGCTCAACCACCGAGCCACGCCGGCCGCTATAATCACACTTTGAGGTCCTGGGGTCAGGATTTGGGGGGACACAGCGCGGCCCCTCCCAGGCAGGCTCCGCTTCCTCAGCAGCGGTGGCCTGGGTTCGCTCCGCTGGCTACAAGGAGCGCGGCCCGACGTGTCTCCGCGGGTTGAACATCTTCTGCCTTTGGTGTCTGAGGGAGTCCATTCTGTGCTGGAAAGAACTGTTTTGTTTGTTCCAGAAACAACCCTGCGGGTTCACCTGGGGAAGCTGGGGCCCCGCCTTTGCCCACGAGGTCCGGCCACTCGCCCCCGCTCGCCCTGGCACAGCCGCGCGGCCACTGCCCTGGGCCCCGGGCACCGGGCCGACCCCTCGGCCTCACCTTTGCCAGCGGCTTCGCCGAGGCAGTGCGCCTGCGGACTGGACAGGCTTCACTGGTTGAGAGAGAGAGAGAGAGGGAGGGGAGGGGGGAGGGAGGAAAAGAGAGAAACATCAGTGTGAGAGTGAAGCACCAATGGGCTGCCTCCTGCCTGCACCCTGACTGGGGAAGGAGCCCGCAGCCTGGGTGTGTGCCCTGACCGGGAATCGACCCATGACCTTCTGAGGCCTGGAGGACACTCCAACCACTGAGCCACAGCCGCCAGGCTCCCTGCCCGTGCACTTCCGTGCCTCCCGCGCTGCGCCCTCACCGCCTGCCTGGGCGAGGCTGGCCACTGTCTGGGGGGGTAATGCAACCCCATAGTAACAAAGAAAATGCAAATTCAACGCCCGGAGACACACAGGCAAATGGCAGGGAAATCCAGGGCGAGGGGCCTGGGACACAGCGATGACAGGAAGGTGTGGGGCGACGCCCTTGGCGGGCCCAGCGCTGCCTCCTGCTGAACAGGTTTGGACGGAGCGGACCCTGAACCACGGGCACCCCTCTTCCCGCCTCCCTTCTTTCCTGGTTTCCGGTCGCCACTCTCCGAGCCATCGCCGCCACAGGCGCCTGCGAGACCAGCTGACAGCGCTTTTAAAAAATATATATATTTTATTGATTTTCCACAGAGAGGAAGAGAGAAGGAGAGAGTTAGAAACATCAATGAGAGAGAAACATCCATCAGCTGCCTCCTGCACACGCCCCCCTGGGGATGTGCCCGCAACCAAGGTCCATGCCCTTGACCGGAATCGAACCTGGGACCTTTCAGTCCGCAGCCGACGCTCTATCCACTGAGCCACACTGGTTTCGGCCTGACGGCGCACTTTGAGCTTAACTCCTACTGCTGAGCAGCCAGGGCCCCGCTCATCAGAGTTCCCCACGGAGGGGAGGGCGTGGAGGCTCAGGCCTCTCCCCGGCTGCTGTTTCTCCGAGGGCTCGGCCCCGGAGGGCTGGGCCCTGCCTGGCCGGCCGCCCAGGAGAAGGAGGGCAGTGGCTTCTCGTAAAGATGCAGGCCGGGCGCCAGCCACGAACCCCCGGACGGCAGGAGCGCCCCCCGCCCCCCCATGAGTGGGTGAACGTCAGGGCGCCCGGAAGCCCTCGGTCCTGGGGAGGAGCCGGACCAGGCCCTGCTGGACCCGCAGCCCTGGCTCTGCCCGCGCACCCGCAGCTCGGGGACGTCCTGCAGAGCCACAAGCCCCTGACACACAGCAGGTGCTCAGGCACCCCCACCGCCCTCTGGAGGGCCCCTCCCCGTTTCCCAGGAACACCCACCCTACTGTGGTTCCACAGGAGCGCGTGCCTCACCCTCAGCTGCTCCTGATTGGCCAGGGGCGGGGTCCTGCCTGGAGCGAAGCCAATCAGAGCCCTTTCTGGGAGCCAGCGGGCTCCGCAGAGGGAGGCGCTGCCGGTGGTCCCGCCCTTGCCTGGGGTCTGGTGAGAGTGAAGCCGGTGGCTGAGACCCAGGGAGGACTCTGGCCCTAGAGATCCTGCTTCCAGCTGTTTCCGAGCCCCCCCCCCACAACTCCACTGCCCACCCCTTCCATGGCATCTCCCCCCCGCCCCCAGGCCTCCTCCACTCTGTCACACTCTTCCTCCCCCCATAACACAAACAGAAGCTCTGGTGAGAAACCAGGTTCACAGGAGGCTCAGGAGGTGAGATGTCACCCAGCCCTTGGCCTGTTTCCTGTTTGTCTCCTTGCACCCTCTCACCCCCCTCAGCCCCCTGTCCAAGTCTCTCCTCCGCCCCATTCCCCCCCTGCACCCCCCTCCCCCTGCACCCCCTCCAGGGGCTCCTCCTCCTCTCTGTCTGTGTCCATGTGCAGTAACTCAGCTGCATGAATGGCTGAGGCAAAACCACAGCGACCCCTGACCCTGGAGACACTTGGGGGCTCCCCCGCAGAGGCTGTGCGGGGTTCCCGAGGCCGTCAGCACCCCTCTGGCTGCGGCCCGGCCTCCCCGCTCCCCCGTCGTAGGGCGGTGCTTTCTGCGGGCCCTGCTGGTCGGAAGGGGACCCTGCAGCCCGGTCCTCAGGGAACCTCACGGGGCCCGGGCGCTGGTTTCTGTCGGGGTCAGTCCTGCTCGGGCCCCGGTGCTCAGGCCCGCCCTGGCTCCTGGGAGGCGAGACGAGAGGGCCCAGCCCTGCACAGGAATGGACCCGCCTGCCTCCTGCCAGCCCAGGGCCTCCTGCCCCGACTGCCTGCCTCCGCCTGCCGTGCCCTGGCCTGCCCCACGGAAGGTCTCCGAGCATCTGGCGGGTGGGGACCGCCCGCCCCAGGCCACCCAGGGGCCACGATTGTAACCGGAACTGGCTTTGTCCTCAGGCAGCGGCCAGCTGCCTCTGCGTCCTTTCCTGGTTTAGTCTCACGGACAAGAGAGGCGAGAGGGTGGGTGGCCTCCGGTCTCCATCAAAGTCCTCACGTTCCTCCGAAACTTCCCTCTAAGTTAAGGTGATCAGATGTCCCGACTTTTAACAATTTGTCCTGCGTCCCGCGGCGTTTTAAAGAAGTCCCAATTTTTTCCAAAAAATTGGGACCGCGGGACAAATTGTTAAAAGTCGGGACTGTCCCGCCAAAAGCCGGACGTCTGGTCACCTCACTCTAAGTGCCGCCCGCACCTCCTGCCAGGCCGGACCCCAGAAACGCTCCCCAGACCCGCCGTGGGCTCCCCTCCTGGACCCCGCTGATGTTCCTCTGGTCCGGAGAGACCCGTGAGCCAGAGCGCTCTTCCCGCCCCTTTCGAAGGCGAAGGCGTTGGGCCCGGGACCTGTGACTGAGCCCCGTGGACCCCAGCCTCCTGGGGTCTGTCTCCAGTGCACCCCAGCCCTGTCCGGCGAAGACACCTCGGCAGCTCAGTTCCTCGGTGACTCGGGGACTCTGCCTCTGTGCCCGCCTCAGGCCACTGGGCACCCGGGGGCTCCCGCCTGGACAGACTGCCCTGGGGTCACCACGGGGCGGGCCCCACGGGGCGGCCTGGGGCACCGGCCGGGCACCTGCTGCCGGCCGCTCGGCTGGAGGTCAGACACGGCATTGCTCTGCCTTACACGCAGCCCAGGGCCTGATGGGAAAGCTGCTTCTTTTTTTATTTTTATTTTATATATTTTATTGATTTTTTACAGAGAGGAAGAGAGAGGGATAGAGAGTTAGAAACATCAATGAGAGAAAAACATCAATCAGCTGCCTCTTGCACACCCCCTACTGGGGATGTGCCCGCAACCAAGGCACATACCCTTGACTGGAATCGAACCTGGGACCTTCCAGTCCACAGGCCAACGCTCTATCCACTGAGCCACACCGGTTTCGGCTGCTTCTTTATTTTCCTTAGAAATATCCTTGTTACTTTCCTTTACTTTTTAAAAATGGATTTTAATTGATTTCAGACAGGAAAGGAGAAGGAGAGAGAGACAGAAACATCAATGATGAGAGAGAATCACTGATCAGCTGCCTCCTGCTCGCCCCACCCTGGGGATGGAGCCCACAGCCTGGGCACTTGCCCTGACAGGGAATTGAATTGTGGCTCCTGGTTCACAGATCGATGCTCAGCCACTGGGCCACACGAGGGGAAAGATTCTCGAACTCCTTTGACCAAGTGACCACAGCCCGGAGCCAGGGGGACACTGCCTACGGCTGTTCAGGCGTTTGGCCAGCAGGAGGCAGTAACATGTAGATTGAAATGCCCTCAGCTGTCTGGCAGCAAGCAGTCATTTATGCATCCTTTTCAGGTTTGGGGAAAGGCCCTCAGCCATTTCCAGGCAATAACACAGGTCAGGGGTCGGCAAACTGCGGCTCGCGAACCACATGCGGCTCTTTGGCCCCTTGAGTGTGGCTCTTCCACAAAATACCATGGCCTGGGCGAGTCTATGTTGAAGAAGTGGCGTTAGAAGAAGTTTAAGTTAAAAAAATTTGGCTCTCCAAAGAAATTCCAGTCGTTGTGCTGTTGATATTTGGCTCTGTGGACTGATGAGTTTGCCGACCACTGACCTAGGTGATTCAGCTCTTGCTGAGTCCCCAAGTTCCATCAACCTTTCGATGAAATTGCATGTATGACATGCTGCAATTAGCTTCCAGCAAGTTCCCACTGTCCCCTGGGGATGAGGGTGTGGGGACCTCCGGGGTCACCTGTACCTCCCTCTCCTTGGCAGTCACAGGGAGGGTTTGCTGGGGGCTCAGTGCCAAGGGGCTCGACTGAACCCACGGCAGGTGGGTGCTGCCCAGGGGAGGAGCCCTGCTGAGCCGCCCGCAGGAGGCGGGGAGAGTCACTGCGGGTCCCTCTGAGGCTCTCTAATGGCCTGGCCGTGAGCCTCTTCCCGTGCCTCCGTTTCCCCATTTGTAAAGGCAGCTGATACGGTGCAACCACACAGAGCGGCTGTGAGGATGAAATGCATCAACAATGGCCCATGCCCTGCAAATCTGGTGAAAGCTCGATACATAAATGTGGGCACGTGCTCGTCACTCTCACTCTCTGCTCTCAAGGATCGACCCGTGGCTCTGAGCCTCGCGGGGACTTTTCGTGGGAAGGTGGGGGGAGAATCACATCACCCTCCCCCGCAGAAACTCCCGTCAGCACCCTCCTTAGCCATCTGTCCCCCTGCAAGTCCCCCTGCCCACCCTGATCTCCCTCCGCATCCCCCCAGGGCGAGCCGGCGGGCACACTCGGCCCCACGTTGGGCACATTATGTGCTCGCCAGCCCAGCCAGGTTCGGGGAGCCTGAGAGGGGGCGGTGAAGGACTGAGAAAAGACAGCAGAGAAGAAAGCTGGTCTGGGTGGGACGCTGTCCTCTGATGGAGAGCCAGCGACAGCGCCACGGACCACCAGCCGAGTCGTTATTTTACAGCCGATGCCACGAGGTGAAGTGGGGATGTGGTCAAGATGCTCACAACATTCAATCCTCCTCAACTACATGCACCTGAACTCCATCCCTCAGGCGCGGGGGCCACGTGTTCGGACCACAGGGTCACGCTGACAACCACAGCTGTGGGCTGTCATGGTGCCGGGAGGCTCTGCCCTCCCGGCTGGGCCGTGGCCGTGGCCGTGGCCGTGGCCGTGGCCGTGGCCGTGAGAGGCGCCCTCTCAGCAGCCCGAGGCTTGGACCTGTCCGAGCGCTGGAGCCGCTCTCGGCACCCCCTCCCCCAGGCCTCCCCCGCCTGCCGCAGGCAGCTCCATCACTCACCACTCCGGCTTCCTGGCCCGCCCCTCTGCCGGTCACTGACGGGATGATGCCGTTTCTCTCCCATACTTCCTGCACGCAGCCCCACAGCCTGACCAGCTGGTTCTCGGGGAACCGTCCTCCGGGGTCGGCCTGGGGGCCTGGGCCGTGCTTTTCTGGGCTTCAGTTTTGTGAAACAAGGTGGGGCGGGTCCTCGGATCCCTCCGGGTCCGCCAGGTCGGAGGGTGAACCCGGACGAGGTGGGAGCCCGGAGGCCTCGGCCTCTGCCGCCCCATCTCAGGTTTGGCTGCATCACACCCCACACCCATCACCCAGGCCTGAGAGTGAAGACGGCGGAGAGCGCGCCGGGCCTGGCCCGGACCCCGGGCCGCAGCTCAGGGGAGGGGGAGGTGGTCCTGGCCGGGCTGGTTAGGGAGGTCTGGGCAGGGCCTCTGGTGGTGAACAAAGCCCTTTAAACCTTGGTATCTCTGAACCTGTTCCCTCATCGCCTCACCTCGCCTAAGGGCCCAAGGCTGTACACCTACTGTGTGCTGCGGCCCGCAGGTGAGCCCAGCTGTTTCCTGTGTGCTTCCCGCCCCCGCGTGAGGTGGCGGCACTGCTCTTCTCTCCACGGGAAGCGGTGAGCGGAGGGTGTCTGCACCCTCCTCCTGGTCACCCCCAGAAACAGCTCCTAACCCTCATCCGAGGGCTCCTGGCGGGCAGGGGTGTCTCGGGGGACTGCTGGGCTGGGAGGGGCAGGTGGGGGGCGGCCCTGGGTTTGGGGGCCTTGCCGAGCGCCCAGGCTCTGGAGCAGGAGGAGGAGGGAGCAGGGTGTTGTCCCAGGGCCGCTTGGGCAGCTGGGGCCGGGCTGGATGGAGGAGGGAGACGCTGGGCCCAGGTCAGGTCAGAGGTGGGGACACTCGGGCAGTGAAGGCCACAGACCCACAGGCTGTTCCCATGGGCGGGAGCGGGGGAGGGTGGGCGCACAGCACTGGGCTGAGCAGCTGGGCAGGGGGTGGGGGTAGAGGGGTGCTCCAGGAGTAAGTGGGGGCTCCGGGGCCCCATTGACCCCAGTAGTGAGGCCCCTGAGGATCTAACTCAGGCGGAGCCCTGGGTGCTGAGCTGGTACCTGAGGGAGGCAGCACCGTGCCCACGGTGTGTGGTGACCGGGCACAGCCGCCAGGTGCTGGAAGGGCAGTGGCTGGAGAGGGGAAGTGGCTCATGTCTGGTACAGGCGGCGCTGCAGGGACTGAGCAGTCTGACCCCCGTCCCCATGAAGAAGGGAAAGAGCTGTGTGCGGAGACTCCGGGGACATGGCCGAGCTGGGGCCCGCCGGGGCAGGACACCCGTGGGAGGGCTCCTCACGTCGCCGCAGGCTGAGCGCCCCTCAATGCCCGCGTGGAGGCCCTCCCTTCCCGGGCTGTTGGCAGACAGGCCTCCCGATGGCACCTTGGCCTTGGCCCTTTGGCCTCGGGGACGGGGACACTGTTCATTCTGCTGTTGAAGCCCCGCCCGTGGGTCTTGTTATGACAGCGCCTGGGGCTTGGAAGATGCCGCTCTGCTCACCTCCTTTCAGCAGGGACACCGCGCCTACTGCGCACGGTTAGTGACATCAGGCCGCAGACGGACACCAGAAACAGCCAGGAGCCCGGCCCCGGGCACCCGCCTGGGTGCAGGCCCACCCAGCCCTGGCTGGGGCGTGTGTGGGAGGCAACCAATGGAGGTATCTCTCTCATCGATGACTCTCTTCCTCCCTCCCTTAAAAAGAAAAAAAAAAAGGAAAAAATATCCTCAGATTAACAAAACAGACACCAAATCCATCGGTAGTTTTATCATCATCCAAATGTCACATACGATAACTCGTCTCATAAACTTTGGTAAAAAAAAAAGTCCCAACGTGCCTGCTGCAACTGTTTATTCAGAGTCAGTCATCGGAGCTTTAAGAAAGATTCACAAAACATTTGGCTGAAACCATACTTCCGGTTCATCAAATTTCAGATACATTTGCTGTTCGGAACAATATGTTCTAATGCTGTCTAAAACACAGCCAAGCTATTTTTCCTTATACACATTCTGCAATTTTTAAAAAACAAATACTAAGATAAAAAATATTAACAAAACTACCCAATTACAACTACTATTTTCCTACATTCTGAAATGTTTTCCATGAGTGTATCTTCTTATTTATTTTTAATTCTGTACACTCTTATCGATTTATAAATGCACTTAGGGAGTTCTTATATTTCTCAGAGATTCAAACAGCCACACCTTGTCAAAAGATTAGTTCCCTCGGCAGCACAGAAACTTGTTTGTTAAAAGCACTCACTGAAATTATCTTTGAATTTATAGATCATAAAAATAAACAATTTACAAGGGGACAGGTGGCTTTAAACATTATTTTGAAGTCACCTGACTATGTGCAAATATAACGAAGCAATCCGTCAGTGAGACACCATTTTGGTCTTTTGTTTTTATTTTTGCTCCATTTCTACTGAGATGTCTGTTGTGGGTTTCGTTTCTCCAGGCCCAGCTGGCGCCAGCTGACCCTGAGCCCTGGCCCCGGTGGCACACGCTGAGCCCACACAAGGCCCTCTGTTCCCGGGGAGTGGGTGGGAGGGCCGTGTCTCCAGGCCCCCAGCTGTCAGAACTAAAGATTCCAAGAAAATAAAGCGAGGCTATGGAGGCCTGGCGGAGAGGGCATGAGCGGGAGGGAACACAGACAGAAATGACAGTAGGCTCCTCCACAAAGGGAACGGGGAGCCGGCGTGTCTAGGACGCAGGACAAGGAAGAGGGCCACCAGCAGATGGGCTGTCTGCGCTGCAGTCTGCGGAGCGTCGGTCCCTTAAGGAGGAACTTCTCCAGGAAGCAATGACGTCAGCATTAGGAACCATAGCGATCCTAGAGAGAGAGCCCGGATGAGTTACAAACACTCACCGCACTTCCTCGTCCCGCAGGCCTCTGCTGGGGAGCGAGTGGAGGGCGGCCTGCAGCCGGGGAGCCCAGAGGAGGTGTGCGGGAGAGGAGAGAGGAGCGCGGGTGGAGTCTGAGCCTGACCTCTGGTTTGCTGGGGGGCGCACGCCAGCTCTGCCTCCACTGCTCACCTCGGGGGGGGGGGTGTGTGTGTGTGTGTGTGTGTGTGGCTGGGGATGGGATGCTCATCTGTCGGGACCTGAGCAGCTCTGACACTCCCAGCAGGGCCTCAGCAAGGGCCTCCAGAATTCTCTAGGAGGGCCTGCACCCACCTGGGGCCCCTGCAGGCACCAGGGCCCCCCACTAGGCCCTACTCCCAGGGGCCATGTCATACATTCATGACAGAATCCCCTGCAATACCCTGACATGAACAGAAGGTTCAGAGATAAGCCTTTCGCCCAATCAGAAGTGGCCTTCGGTCGTTATACAGGGTGGGCAAAAGGAGGTATACAGGTGTGTGTATGAAAATACAATAATCTACACTAATAAAAGAGAAAGTTGCAAATTGTACCTTTGTGATACCCACTCCTGATTGGCTGGCGTGCCCACCAGCCAATCAGGAGTGGGTATGCAAATTAACCCAACAAAGACAGCAGGTTAATTTGCATACACAGGCACCCAGCAGCCAGGGACGGGGCTGGACGCTTGCACTTGTTGCCATGGCGACAATGCAGGAGTTCCACACCACCCCAGCCACCCAGGGCCTCTGGGCAGTGTGGGTAGGCAGGGCTGGAGCGGAAAGGCATTGCTGGCAGCCAGGGGAAGGAAGGCCCGTTCTGCACGAATCTTTGTGCATCGGGCTTCTAGTCTACGTATATAAAAGCCAAGTGGCCAAATGAATAACGGGCGGACCAGTCACTGTGATGCACACTAACGACCAGGAGGCAGATGCTCAACGCAGGAGCTGCCCCCTGGTGGTCAGTGGGTTCTCAGAGTCAACCTCTCGCTGGCCCTTCCCCCCACTGGCCAACCTCCTGTGGTGCTGATCCGCCCAATCGCCAGCCAGGCCAAAGGACCCCCCCTGTGCATGAATTCGTGCACCGGGCTCTAGTTAATAAATAATAAGAATAAATTGTGAGCCTACTCTCCCCACCCTGGCCTCACTGAAGGTTAGAATACTCTCTCAAAAGCCAACCTGAAGAATTGTTACATAAATGGCATGTATTTCCATTGGAAAGAATGTGGGTTTTGAAGAATTTTTACTTACATGGAAATGCTCATAACAAAATGTCATCTAAAAACAGGATTATATATACACAATGTAATCTTTTTTAATTTGGAAAAGATATGCATCGAATACCTTTTTAAAGATAAAAGAATGTAATTTTTACTGTCTTCCTAGTATTTCTGTTCCAGTGTAGGAAAGGAGTGGACGAGGACCGATAATTCCTGCAACAATTCCCCTCGGGTCGTAAGTTAGAAAATGTAAACAAGGAGGACGTGGTCCTGGGCTACACGCAGCAAACATCTAAGTCACTGACAATTTCCTAGCAACCGGAGAGTGTCCCGGTCCCACTTCACAGCGAGAGCCCACCCCCCAGGCCCGCCGCCGCCCTGACCTGGATGGAGGTCATGACTCCGTTGGCGAAGACGGACAGCTTCCCCGCGACCGAGCGCATGCCCTCCTTCAGCTGCGCCATGTCGGGGGCCGTGGGCAGCACGCTCGAGAGGTTGTAGTTTCCTGCACACAGAGCGGCGCTGGTCACCCCTCCCAGTGACGCCCCGATGACGGTGTGTGTGTGTGTGTGTGTGTGTGTGTGTGTGTGTGGTGGTGGTGGGGGCTGGTGGTGGTGGCGGCGGTCCCACCCTTCCGCTTCCCATGGGGAAGGCGTGGGCAGGGCCAGGGCTCGGGTCCCAGCACCAGGCCCCCCATCCCCCGTCTATGACCAGCTGCACCACCCACACAGGAGGCCTGTGGCCTGGTCTGAACCGTCCTGGTCCAGCGGCACGGCCACTGCCCGCTGGTTCTCTGCAGAGTCCCTCCCCGTCCGGCCCTCTTTCCTCCATGCCTCACGCGCCTGACAGGCCAGCGCCCAGGACAGAACCGGTGGGCCTTTGTGGGCCAGCACCCCCCCTTTGGGGGAGCCCTCCACCCTCCCTCGGGCGGCCTCTCCCCTTGACCCCATCCACCCACCCATCCATCCATCCATCCATCCATCCACCCATCCACCCATCCATCCATCCATCCATCCATCCATCCATCCACCCATCCACCCATCCATCCATCCATCCACCCATCCACCCATCCATCCATCCACCCACCCACCCAAGGGGTGGGCACCTGGCGCAGCCGGCCCTGGTTAGCATGTGAGCGCGAGGAGCCCTCTGCTTGCTCTGGGGCTCGGGGCTGAGGCCCCTCCCACGCGCAGCTGACGCCCGGTGGGGAGCTGGATGGGGGGTCTGAGCCGGAGCCCAGCGCAGAGGCCCCTGGCCAGGCCGCACTCACCTGCCGCCTGCTTCCGCTGCTCGTCAAACAGGTCGGCAGAGCTGATGGAGGAGCTTCCCGAGAGCCGCTCCAGCCGCGCCCGCGTTTCAAACTGGAGACCGGGGAGAGGAACGTCACCCCAACAGGCATCAGTCTTACAGTAAGAACCGGGCTGTCACTGCCCGTCCCCGCTCCCCCCAGCGGATATGCACTCCTGGGGGCCGCGGGGATCCCCACACAGAGGACAGAGGACGCCACGGCCCCAGTGCGAGGACACAGGGGGAGACGCGTCCTGTGTGGGACCGCCCCCCCCGCCCCCCCCGGGCCACGGCAGGAGGCCGCTCCCACCCCCTGTGCTGTGCGGACTGAGCCTGAGCCGTGGGCGTCAGAGCAGGGGGTTCGGGGCTGGGAGAAGCCTGAGGCACGTGAAATGCTCTGACAATGCGGGAGGGAGTGTGCTGCTGCCACAACACAAACCGGGCCTTTAGGGAGAGTTCCCTGACAGCAGAGGAGCTGCAATCCGCCCCCAGAGCTCCGCGCGGGCACACAGGCCTCCGCAGGAGGCGGCGGAAACCTCTGCGAGTCCGTTGCGTTTTCCTGCTCAGCGAGATTCCACTGAGACAGGCAACAGCCGGAAATAAATACACCAGCCCTCCGAACCCACACCTCACTCCATTTAACTCTGCTTAGAGATCATTAAGTTACAGGTCTCTCAAAACTGCCTCGTTTATTCAAAAGCGATTGAATGGCTCTGGCTGGTTTGCCCAGTGGTTAGCGTGTCGGCCCTCAGGGTGGTGGGTTCAATTCCCAGTCAAGGGCATGTACCCCGGTTGCAGGTTTGATGCCCGGCCTTGGTCAGGGTCCATAGGGGAGGCAAACATCTCTCACATCAAAGTTTCTCTCTCTCTCTCCCCTTCTCTTTCTCTCCCCCCACCCCTTCCCTCCCTTTCACTCTCTCTAAAAATCAATGCAAACAATATCCTCAGGCGAGGATCAAAAGAAGATTGAATGGATGGCTATTCAGACACTGAGAAAGGAGTGAGAGAAACAGAGACACAGTCCTGCCTTGGGGTCTGAGTCCCGCTCCAGCTCCCGGGCGGCCCTCTCGCAGCCTGAGCCCATCCCCCTCAGCGCCACCCCCGCTGCCCCGCGCCCAGGCCCTCCTCTGCCCGCAGAACCGCGGGCGCTCACGTCGGCGTGGTCTTGTCTCCCGAAGTACATGTCAGAGGAAATGGCTTTGACGTTGCCGAACTTCTTCTGGGCCTCGTCCGAGCTCCGGGCGGGCTCGCTGTCCGGCTTGCGGCGAGCAGGCGGCCTGCGTCAGAAAGGGTGGAATCGGGCGACGGCAGCAGGAGGCGGAATCGGAGCTTCCCGTCCTGCGCCTCCGGCCCGGCTCCGCCCCGGGGGTCGAGTCCAGCAGAGGTGCCAGCCCAGCGGGGCCAGAACCAAGAGGGGCACTGAAGGAGGTGGAGGCGCAGTTTCCCTGGGCCCACGCTGTCCCTCTCCCAAGATGGCACAGCTCAGTGCCACGGGGACCCACAACTTCTCCCGTGGGGGAGGTGAGAGGGCAGTGAGGGTGCCTGTCTCCGCTGTGGGCACGGGCACGGCCACGGGCTGGGAGGGGCGGGCAGCACCGGGTCCTATAAACACCTGGCAGACTCCATGGGGAGCCCGGCCCACAGCCTGCTGGGCAGGTATCTGCGGAGCTGTCAACTGGCCCACAGGGCCGTCCGTCCAACGCTCTGCCCTCCCCCCACCACGGCTGGCACCCTGTATGTGCAGATGGTGGGTGCCGCCTTTGCAGACAGCCAGTGAGCAGGCGCAGAAATGCTCTTTTATATCTTACTAGAAGCCCGGTGCACGAAATTCATGCACTGGGGGGGGGGGGTTTGTCCCTCAGCCTGGCCTGCACCCTCTCGCGTCCAGGGCCTCAGGGGATGTCCGGCCATCAGTCAGACACCCTCAGCGCTCCGCAGAGCGGGAGAGGCCTGCCACCCCACTGCGCGGCCTGCCACCCCACTGCGCGGCCTGCCACCCCACTGCGCGGCCTGCCACCCCACTGCGCTTGCCAGCCACGAGCGGCTTCTGTGGGAGCGCACTGACCACCAGGGGCAGCTCCTGCATTGAGTGTCTGCCCCGGTGGTCAGTGAGCATCATAGTGACCGGTCATTCCGCCAATTGGTCATTTGCATATTAGCCTTTTATTATATAGGACTAGAGGCCCGATACACGAAATCTGTGCAAGGGGCTCGGCCCTCGCAGCCACGGTGGCTGCCTTGGCGCTCGCAGCTGCGGCTTAGTCTGGAAGGTTGTCCGGACGGTCGTTCTGCTGTTTGGCCCAGTATAATTAGCATATTATGCTTTTATTATTATAGACTAGTAGTTGGTATTGCTAAATGTCTTAATAATTTTGACTATTTTTGATCATATAATAGCACTTTGTTTTAATTTGCATTCCCATGATTACTAATGAAGATAAGCACATTTTTATGCAAGCTCATTAATCCTCCTTCTAATAAAAGGGTAACATGCAAATTGACCGTCACTCTAACACACAAGATGGCTGCCCCCATATGGTCAAAGATGGGCTGCCCCCATGTGGACACAAGTTGACCGCCACAACATGGCTGGCAGGGGAGGGTAGTTGGGAGAGACTAGGCCTGCAAGAGAGAGCAGTTGGGGGTGACCAGGCCTGCAAGGGAGGGCAGTTGAGGGGGACCAGGCCTGCAAGGGAGTGCAGTTGGGGGGGACCAGGCCAGCAGGGGAAGGCAGTTGGGGGGGACCAGGCCTGCAGGGGAAAGCAGTTGGGAGGAAACGAGGCCAGAAGAGGAGGGCAATTAGGGGCAATCAGGCTGGCAGGGAAATGGTTAGGAGTGATCAGGTTGGCAGGCAGAAGCAGTTAGGGGCAATCAGGCAGGCAGGCAGGCAGGCAGGCAGGCAGGCGAGCTGTTGGGAGCTAGCAGTCATGGATTGTGAGAAGGGTCCTAGATTTAAGACGATGCAGGATGGGCTGAGGGACACCCCCACCCACCCGTGCACGAATTTCATGCACTGGCCTCTAGTCCAGTGGTTGGCAAACTCATTAGTCAACAGAACCAAATATCAACAGTACAACGATTGAAATTTCTTTTGAGAGCCAAATTTTTAAAACTTAAACTTCTCCTAATGCCACTTCTTCAAAATAGACTCACTCAGGCTGTGGTATTTTGTGGAAGAGCCACACTCAAGGGGCCAAAGAGCCACATGTGGCTCATGAGCCACAGTTTGCCAACCACGGCTCTAGTCTATTAAATAAAGAGGAAGTTTGTTTGTTGCTGAAAACAACAACAAACAAACAAACAAACAACTGCTGAAAGAGACCTGGCCGAGGGGGCTCAGGTGGTTGAGCCATCCTCCCTGCACCAACAGGCTGCCCGTTCAGTTCTCAGCGGGCACATGCTCAAGATCCAGGCTTGATCCCCAGCAGGGGGTGTGCAGGAGGCAGCCAATCGATGTTTCTCTCTCACATCAATGTTCTTCTCTCTCTAAAAAATCAATTAAAACATTTAAAGAAGAAACAAATAAAAAACAATAAGACACAGCTACAGGCTGCCTTCAGTCTTCAGGATACACATAGGCTGAACGTTAAGAGACAAAAGCGAGTAGGGACAGCCATATTTCTGTTAGGAAAACAGACGTTAAGCCAAAACCTGCAACAAGAGACAAAGGACCCATGATGGTAAGGAGGTCAGGTCATCAAGAGTAATAACAACTGTGAATACATGTGCACCCAACGGAGCGGACAGGACAGACATGTGGCAACGCTGACAGACTTCAGTGCCCCCTCTCAGCATGGACCCTCACCCAGACAGAAAGCCAGTGAGGGAAGCTGCACTTGAACTGTATGTTAGGCCAAACGGACACACCCAGGGCATTCCATCGGACAGCGCGGAGCAGCGTCCTGAGAGCACACAGAACATCCTCCGGGTGCGCCCCGTTAGGTCACAGAGCGAGTTAAATCATGTGAGGCCTCACAAATGTGAGGCTGAAATCACATTAAGTATCTTTTCCAACCACAATGGAAAGCAGAAGTCAACAACGCAGGAAAAGTGGAAAATTCACTAATATGTGGAAACTAACACATTCCTGAGCAACCACAGGGTCAGAGGAGAAATAAAAAGTGTCTGGAAACAAATGAAAAGGGAAACACAGCATACCAACACTGAGCAAGCGCAGCCCAAGAGGAAAGCTCACAGCCAACACGCAGGCACATGAGAAGGTCACTCATCATCTGGGAGGTGCAAGCCAAACCCAATGAGGCTTCATCGCCAAAAAGACAAGCGGTGAGCCCTGGCCAGCGGGGCCCAGCAGTCAGAGACCTGGTCCTTCACTGGAGGGCCAAGGGCTCCATTCCCTGGGTTGCAGGTTCAATCCCAGCTCCATCGGGCTGCATGTGGGAGGCAACCAGGCAACGTGTCTCTCACATGGGTCTCCCTCCCTCCCCCCTCCCTCCCCCCTCCCTCCCTCCCCCCTCCCTCCCTCCCTCCCTCTTTTCCTCTCTTCCTCCTCTCTTCTACTCCCTTCCACCCTCTCTAAAAATCAGTGGAAAAATATCCTCCAGTGAGGATTAACAAGAAAACAACAAAAAGAAGACAAGAGATAAGAACTGGTGAGGACGGGAAAGGGAACCCCTGCACACGGCTGGTGGGAAGGTACATTAATGGAGCTTCCGTGGGAAACAGTATGACAGTTCCTCAAAAATAACAGAAACATCATATGATCGAGTCATCTCACTCCTGGTGTGTATTTAAAGGAGACAAAGCCAACATCTGAAGAGTGAGCTGCAACGCCATGTTCACTGAAGCTCTCACAAAAGCCCAGACGTGGAGACCACCTCAGCCTCTGTGGGGTGAGAGGGCAGGACGATGTGGTGTGCACAGAATGGGACAGGATTTCGCCATAAACAAGGACACCATGCCATTGTGACAACATGGATGAGTCTGGAGGGCGTTATGTTAAGTAAAATAAACCAGACGAAAACTGTGTGATCTCATTTACAAATGGAATCAAAACTTCTTTAAAAAAGGTAAAACTCAGAGAAACAGTGGAATGGTGGGAGAGGGGTTGGGAAACGAGCAGATGAGTAAGTTCTGGGGACCGAATATGGGAGCTAGAGTTAGCAATGCCGCAGTGTATACCTGACATTTGCTGGGTACAGCTTGTGTTCTCAGCACAAAACAACAACAAAAACCCCAGCAAAGTAGGTTAACCTAACTTGAGGTGAGGCAAATGTGTTTCTTATTTATAATGTATACACATGCCATTTTGTTTTTAAAGCCAACAGCAATAATTTTGTAAAAGGATTTCAGGCAACTTTTAAAAAGCCTGAAAATTCTAGTAAAAAAAATCAGTACAAACCACACACCACTGGAAGGAATTTTCCATTCAAACAGGCTGTCCCCCGCAGGCCCGCAGCTCCCTCAGTGAACACAGACCCCACCGCGCACAGAGCGCGCTCCCCACCACGCGGACACAGGTGAGCAGGCTGAGCCAGCTCGTCACCAGACAGCCCGGGCATGCCCGCTGGCCAGCGTGCTGGCTGTGTCCCCTCGCACCGCCAGCGTCCCCTGGTTTGGACAATAAACAAAGCAGCCCTTCCCTCACAGTCCCCACGCTGGAGACGGCTCCGGCAGGTGCGTGGGTAACAGCTCAGCCACGCAGAGGAAGGAACCTAAGAACACGGAAGTAAACCAGTCTACACAGGCGGTCACCGCACAATCCCGCTCAAACCACCTTCTGGGGAAGGCGAGGCCAGAACACTGGGTGCCAAGAATATTCTAGAAATAGAACAAAACCGCTTACTGTCCCAGAGACTTCCCTTACACTCCGGTCAGTCCCACCGCTCTGTCCTCATACCTGTCGGAATAGCCTGTGGCTTTCGGAACAGTGTCGGTCTCTTTGATGCTCTTCTTTTTCCAGTAGAAATCGGAGCTGTCATCCCAGCTGGAGGAGCTGCTCCGTAGCTCCATCGGCTCGTCGAAGTACCTGCCGAGAGAGGACAGTGACGTGGAGGCTGCCTCAGTGACGGCGGGGGCCGGGGACTGGCCTCCGGGCTCCTTCGGGAGGCGGGCAGCCCCGCGGCCTGACCGTGAGCAGGAGCAGACACGAGGAGAGTCATTTCCAGGACTTTGCTCAGCTCGCCCAGCCCTCCTCCCTGCTGCCAGAGGTGCCCCAGGCAGCCACTCAGACAGACAGACAGACAGCCTGGGCTGTGAGAGGGGCCTGCAATCAGAGATGAATAGAAAACAACAGGCAGGGACCAGTGAGCCGGGACTTGGGCGGGGGAGAGCTAAGAACAAACCAGAAAGGAGGGGAGGGGTAAGCCTGCTGTCTGGGCCGGGGCGGGAGTTTACGCGGACACGGAGGAAGCAGGACTCCGGTGTGGTCGGCCTCCTCCAGGGGTCATTAGGGGCAGGCGGCGCCCCGCTCGCCGCCCTAGGGCAGGGAACACACCGTTCGAAGCGCTCGGGCTCCGAGCTGACCAGCCCTCGCTGTGCTGTCAGCGGGAGCCCGAAGCCCCGAGCACGGGCCTGCTGGGAGGAACAGCCCCTGTCCCCGCAGAGGGAGACCAGACGATGGAGTGACCTGACGTCACATCGGAGAAAAGGTCTGGAAGGCGGGAGAATGCTGGGTCCGAGGCCCTGGTCTGTAAGGCCCGGAAAAGAACTGGCCTGTCAACTGAGGAACGTCAGGCCCGTGAGCTGTGAGGTGAGGGTGCGGGCTGGCTGACTTGAGCTGGGAAGCCCAGGGAGATGGGAGTCTGAATGGCCTGAGGAGGGTGCTGCACGGCCCCCGGAGGGTGCTGGGTGGCCGGGGCACTGGCCCCGGGGTGGCTGGAATTTCCAGGCTCTCCACAACTCTGAGGTTGTGAACGTAGATTTTGCAGATTTGATATCGCTGTAAGGAAATACTCATTTATATAAACCAAAGTGCTGCACCATTGGGGCATCAGATTTTAAGAAAATGACTGATCTGTTCAAAAACAGGAGAGAGAAGCCACTCTGCTGGGATCTTACTGACTAGCACGAGCTGGGCTGGGGGGCCTCTCTGCTACAGGCGCGCAGCAGCTCACCGCGGGACAGGCAGTCTGGCCAGCCCCGGCTGCCGCTGGGAGGATGGGCGACAGGACTGTCCACGGCCATTCCTCCAAACCTCACCGCCACACCGTTAGCGCCCTTCCCTTTTGGTTTCTAGATCCTAGAGTTCAATTTTCTTTTAAGTATTTTTATTGATTTCAGAGAGGAAGGGTGAGGGAGTGAGAGCAACATCCATGATGAGAGAGAATCATTGATGGGCTGCCTCCTGCACGCTCCCCCTGGGGATCGAGCCTACAATCTGGGCCTGTGCCCTGACTGGGACTTGAACTGTGGCCTTCTGGTTCATAGGTCGACGCTCAACCACTGAGCCAGGCCAGCGGGGCTCAATGCTTTTACTTTAATTCTGTCCTCCCACTCGGTCCTTCTCAGCCTGGAAACCTCCCTCAGCCCTCGCTGAGCGACCCGAGCATCCTGTCTGGGTTACGGCTGCAGACACTGTGCCCCACTGCAGGCCGCGCTGACATTGTGAGGCTGAGCAAACTGCTCTGTCTCCTCCCCTTGTGCTCGGTATATAATTACATTGTCCATGTCCTGGAAATAATGGAACTCAATAAAAACAAAGAGATGGCTGACCTTATTTTTAATAGAAACAGCACTCTTTCATAATTCATAATATCCAAGTTCTAATGGGCTAATGAATAATTTGGAAGCAATGAGAGCTCTTCATGGAACTAATCTCTGGCTTTCCGAAGCCCTGTCCCGCCCAGAGGGCAGAGAGGGCGGCAGCTCCTCGCGGTGCACACGCACCGAGGTCTGCCCGGCGGGAAGCCAGCAAGTGTGGTCCCTGTGAAAACACCACCTGCTCCCGTTCCAACCAGAAATAACGTGTCCTAGCAACCGGGCTGCAGGCTGGCCCTCCGGCCAAGCTTGGGCAAGCGCGGGCGGTGGAGCTGTGCAGGGCCGGGCGGGCGATGCTCCCTCGGGCGTCTAGGGCCCTGTCCTTCCCACAGCTACCGGCTGCCGGCTGCCGGGCAGCAGCGCCCACGGAACCTGAAACAGACTCCCCGCGCCCCTGTGCTCTCCTGTGGGAGCGGCGAGCGAGCAGGGAAGTCACCAAAGGTGCGGGGAGCAGAGGCACGTGCAGAGCCGCGTCCCCAGGCCGGGAGCCACCCGCAGTCCCTGTCACACCAGCCGACGTGACCTGACTGCCTGCGGCTTCCAAAGCACGTTAACATCTCCCTCACCTCAGGGGTCCGCAAACTCATTAGTCAACAGAGCCAAACATCAACAGCACAACCACTGGCATTTCTTTTGCGAGCCGAAAACCGGCTTCTGCGCATGGGCCACGAAGTTTCCATCGCACTGTGCATGCCCGCCTGCACGTGGTATTTTGTGGAAGAGCCACACTCGAGGGGCCAAAGAGCTACATGTGGCTCTCGAGCCGCAGTTTGCCAACCACTGCCTTACCTTGTAGGAAAGGATTTAAATTCTCTCAAGAGGCATGACAGGGTGTTCCCTCTGAGTCAGACAGCCCTGGTGTGGTAACCAGGTGACTCCCAGGCAAAGAGGAAGCCGCGGGGTCGCTGAGTTCTGACTGGGGACACCACTGAGCCGAACCTCACAAGTGAGATGATTCAAGTTCAGACTTGTTCCCTCCCCCTACCCCTCCCCCTGCCCCTGCCCCTGCCCCGCCCCTGCCCTGCCCCTGCCCTGCAGGCCGCTGGAACCTGAGCCAGGGCCCTCTCCAGGGTCAGCTTCACACCAGATGGTGGCGCTCAGGGGCAGGGAGCGGCTTGACCCGAGAGCCTTCAGGGTGCAGCAGTAATTATTAATAAACACGCAGAGCACTGGTTTATGCCCTGCCGACTGGAGACCCCTGAGCTGGGCTTCTGGAACAAGAGGCTCAGAGTGAAACGTCCAGCTCTGGGAATGAGGCTGTAACTGAATATGCTCCTCAGGAGTCTGCAGTTCTCCACTTCCAATTTCCCTCCTTATTATCAAACATCTTTTTTAATAAATATATTTTTATTGATTCCAGAGAAGAGGGGAGAGAGAGAGAGAGAAAAACATCAATGATGAGAGAATAATTGATTGGCTGCCTCCTTCACGACCCATACTGAGGAGCGTGGAGGTCGGGGCACAACCTGGGCAGGTGCCCTGACCGGGAATCAAACCATGACCTCCTGGTTCATAGGCTGAGACTGAGCCATACGGGCCAGGCCAGACATCTTAATGTCAGCAAACATTGCCTTCTGACAAATATTTCCCCAACTTTTTTCAAAGGACCCCTTGACTCCAGCCAAAGTGTTTAAAAACAGAGAAGTAGCCCAGCCGGGTGTGGCTCGGTGACTGAGCGTCAACCCAGGAACCAGGAGGTCACCAGTTCGATTCCCGGTCAAGGCACATGCCTGGGTTGTGAGCTAGATCCCTAGTAGGGGCCATGCAGAAGGCAGCCGATCAATGATTCTCTCTCTCTCCCTCTCCCTTCCTCTCTGAAGTCGATAAAAAAATATTAAAAGCAAAACAAAACAAGAAGCAGGGAAGTAAATGAGTAAGTTCATTCCAATCACTGCTTTTCCAAACAACACTGTAAGGACAATTTCGCACACACTACCTGGAGCTGGAGGTAAAGTATGAGTCATCGCTGTCATCGCTGTACTTTTTCCGAGGTTTGGCTGTGACTGGCGTTTCCTGTTCAATGGTCTGCATATCTGAGGTTGCTGAATGTGAAATGCCACTTGAGAAAACAGAGAATGAAATGGAAAAAAAAGACTAGTTAGTTCATAAAGATACTATATTCACCAACGAGTGTCTTCATCTATCCTCTCAACAAAAATACATTGGTTGGTGGGGTTAAAGACACGAACAATGAAAACCATTTTGTTGGGATAAGCATTGAAAACCACTGGACCGTAGTGAGGACTGGAACCAGTTGCACAAACAGTCACATGCCCGGCTCTGCCGGGGGCATCCACTGAGGGCAGGCCAGACCGATTTCTGTTTTCTAGGAACCAGGTCTGGGAGTTCCCGTGCTGTCACCCACACCAGCTCGCAACACTCAGAGAGAGGAAGGAGAGAGATGCTGCTGCCGGTGAGGGAACAGGAAGCTCAGGATGACACCGGCTGGCGTTCCGCCCAGAAAGCGGGCTCCGGGCTCCGTACCTCCTGCAGTTCCCGAAGCCCATGCCCAGCCGCTCCGACTCCGCCTTCGTCTTCCCGCTCACCGTCATCTTCTCCTCCTTCTTCATCTGAAGCTCAAGGTCCTTGTAGGCCAGCCGTAAGGACGAGACACTGCAAAAACAAGTGTTCCTTCACTCGGGTTAACTGTTCAGATCAAACACTGAGCAAAATGAAACATGCCACTCATACTTGTAGCTTTGTGCTTCTCTCCACGATTAATAATTCTGAGGGGAAGCTGGCACTTTTTAAAGTAGATGCTCAAGAAAATGTGAGTGAGTTTATAGCCACCTTTTGGTTGCTGCTGAACCTACATTACTGTCCTGGTGTATATGACCGATTACCACATAGTAAGAATTCATATTACCTACTATGCACCACAATGCACACCAGAATTATTTCCATATAGAGCAGTAAAAAGCAGAGTTTCTTACTTGGACTGATATTATACTTCCACATTACACATCAAAAGTAAGAGGTTACTCTCACTGGTTTCCTTTGGTTTACGATAAAAAAAAAAAAATAACTTGACTTTACAAATAGACAAATTAAGAAAAAGATGTCCTCTTTATGTAGTCAGGCCTCTGAGAGCGTTTCAAACGGAATGTCCTCCTCTGCCGCAGACTCCCTGCCTTCCTGTCAGCCAGAACCCCAGCATCTACTTTCCAAACGCCTGGGACGAACAAGGCACCAAAAGGGGCAAAAAGGCCGAAACCGGTTTGGCTCAGTGGATGGAGCGTCAGCCTGTGGACTGAAGGGTCCCGGGTTCGATCCCGGTCAAGGGCATGTACCCTGGTTTCGGGCACATCCCCAGTGGGGGGTGTGCAGGAGGCAGCTGGTCGATGATTCTCTCTCATCGATGTTTCTAACTCTCCATCCCTCTCTCTTCCTCTCTGTACAAAATCAATGTATTATTTTTTAAAAAGGGGGAGGCAAAGAGACGGACGCAGAGCACTGCCCTTACTCTGATTTCTAAAGCCGCTATAAACACTTAACTTTCCACAAAGACAACTACGCCCATGTTAGCATAGCCAGAGTCCGCACATTAGGAAGAGAGCAACACACTCGGCCTGAAACGGGGATGCTGCCACATCGGTCTCACGCTCAGCGCTCACAGAGCTGCCAGCCGTCACGGACCGCTCCCCAGCGAGGCCCGCACCGCCCCGCGCACACGCTCCTGTGCGGGCAGAGCTTCTCCCCAAGGAAACGCAGTCTCCTCTCCCTGCCTCCTTCCCCCGGGAGTCAGCAGGCTTCTGTCTGTGCAGCTGGCAGACTGCGCTCCTGACTATTTATTGGTCCTACAGCGCGGGCTGTGGCCACGTACCCGATGGGTGACTCAGAAAAGCAGCCTCTGTCAAGCGCATTTGGAAGGAAACATGGATCTGTTTGGAATCATGCATGGACGTCACCGGCACAGAGGCGTGAGCGGATGGGATGCAAGCCGAGTTCTCCTCTGAGGACCGCGGCGGTGGCTGTCACTGACAGCGGGCACTGCCCCGGGGCTCAGAACTGCCGGCGCCTTCCCAGTGCCAGCTCCTGGGGGGCCTGCCAGACCCTCAGATGGGGGCGGGGGCACCTGCCGCTCTCCCTCTTCCTGCTGCCTGCGCACAGGCACCTCAGGGGGCCGGGGTGAGGCTGCGGCACGGGCAGTTCAGGTCACGGTCTGGGGGTCTGGGGTACAGGAGACAGCACTGCTCCTGGCAGCTGCTGGACCGAGCTCTATTTACTTAATCAAATGAGTAACTTCATTAACTGCAGAACAGCAGCGCAGGCCTTGGGATAACGCAGCGGCCAGGCCTGGACAGAGCCGAGCACATGGGCGGAGGCGGGAGTGAGCTGGGCACGGTGGGGCGGCAGTCCTGACCGGGCCAAGGAAGCTGTCAAAGCGACGGGCTCCCGAACCAAATCCATACACACCCCACACCCGTCTTCGCCTCCACAGTCTCTGAGCCGGTGCTGATGAGAGACAAGCAGAGGCTGCTGCTCCCACAGGACCACCTGGTCAGAGCCCGGGCCCGCAGGAAGGAGGGTGCTGCCCACCCCGGGCTGCGCCCTCCTGGGCACGGGAGGCCCACGCTCTGGAGCCCCGGACAGAGCCCC